>NW_021849723.1:27114-28590 GCF_003651465.1 Formica exsecta | reverse complement strand
TCGAGTATTATCGAAGTCGACGCGCGGACGCAACAATATATATATTTTGCTTTATATGTATGTATATTGTAATATTTTCTAGAGATATTATAATATATATTTATATAATTTAAACTTACTGATCAATAGCAGGAACAGCATAGTGTGCTGTAGGTGTCATCATAGCACCAAGTAACAAGGGTCCCTCAACAGGTACCATAAAACTTCTGGGAATACTATGCTTTCATTATACAGATTATAATCTTAATAGATAAAATTAATTATTAAATATATTTGTATAATTTGACGAGCTGGAAATAAATAAAGTACTTAATGATGAAATAAGATATTTGTTTTCCTTTGTTTGGACATTTGTAATTTGTAAATCAAAATCTGTATTTTTGTCGATACGTTTCTGATGAAATATAGCCTTTTTTAAATCTGCCATGCCACTGAAATATGTAGTCCATCAAAGGACACAGTGTCATAATCCAAAGTAGATTTAAATTTGTAATGTACAGACATTGTGTTACTACAAATTTATACATACCTGTCATTCAACTTCGGCGGATGACAACGGCATGAAACAAACCAAGCTTAGTACGTCAGAGCCAATTGGATGCTCGACAAATTTATTACAGAAAAATAATCATAACAAATCTTTTAACACAATATTTCGTCCGCACCTTATTTTATCGAAAAAAACGCAAAACCGACTCAAGTTTTATTCGCCACTAATCCCATACACGCTGTTGAGACCCGTTCTACAATAAGTCATTAGTCGTTAATCGTAAGCAAATTGACCAACCAACCATTCCAAGATTTGGAATAATCGACTGTGGTTGAACAATTTGCTTACGACTAACGACTAACGACTTATTGTAGAACGGGCCTAACCTCGCACGTCCCGATGCGAGTTGTCATAAACACGCAGATGTCTATACTAAACCTAGATCGCTAACTTCGGGCTTTGACATATGAAAAGCTGTGGCCAGCCGGATTTCCGGTTTCGGCCATGACACCTTACAATAAAATGGCGGCGATGCGTGTGTAGTGCGTGTATGTGATACCCGACGTGTGTTAGTGTTTGTGCGTACGTGATACCCAATATTTAAATTGTGAATTTAAATTTACCTTATTATAAATTATTATTGCTTATAATTAATTTATCTATTTATACATATCCTAAAAATATTAAACAGCAAAGTGAAATTTGAAATTATTTATTTATTACTTTATATAAATTTTTAATAAATAATTATTACGTATTTAGGCACGATTACGATAACTACGGCCCCCTATTCGAAAGACATAACCTATCCCAAACCTATTTCTGATTTAAAACTAAAATTTGGTTTGGGTTACGTTATATAACCCAAATCTAATTTTCGTTTCGAATTAAACTTTAACTTTAAATATCTCAAAAATTATAAGAGACCGCCGATTAAGTTATAAGGAAAAGTTACTCAGGATCATGATCTTGACAACATATATCAA
>NW_021849723.1:22456-22583 GCF_003651465.1 Formica exsecta | reverse complement strand
ATTACGTATTTTACGTATTTAGGCACGATTACGATAACTACGGCCCCCTATTCGAAAGACATAACCTATCCCAAACCTATTTCTGATTTATTTGGTTTGGTTGGTTTGGGTTACGTTATATAACCCA
>NW_021849723.1:16004-22353 GCF_003651465.1 Formica exsecta | reverse complement strand
TGATCTTGACAACATATGTCAAGGTCAACATCGTTGGATCCATTTTTATAAACTTTTATTATCATGTCCAATACTTTAAAGTGATATATCTCGAAACCTATTGGTTGGAAATTTTTTTTACCACTTTTCCCGTGTTCCTCGTCAGAAATGTCTTCAGAAACGACCTTTCAAATAGGGGGCCGTAATTGTCGTAATCATCCCCATATTTATACCATTATTACTCTTTCCTTAGTGGAAAGACAAAAACGGTCATCGCGAGCTGCTATTAAATGTTCGCGGAATCGTCGCAATAGACGGCTTAAGAAGGAATTAGCTCGAGCGTCCGCGAATTAATAATTTTTCTATCCTCATCATTCTACTCACACTTTTATTTCATGAAATTTTTCTAAAACTTCTTACTGTAAATTTCCAACCGGAATTTAAATTATAGTTTCCCCGCTTAATTCCGGTTGATGTCCTCCGTATTTTTGTAACACCCGCGAGAACTCAATTTTCATCCACATACACACATTTACACACAACCATATTAGATCTTAAGCAAGTTTATTTTATAATAACAGTTTATTAAATTGATTTAGATGATTCATTATTAAATTCTATCTTTTAAAATTATTCGTTTTTATTTTTGAATAAATGTAAAGTTAAATTTTAAAATTCGAGCAATTTATTAACCCGACCTCCTTCCTGTTGCACGAAATCGCACAAGGTCCCGTCCCGGGTAATAAGGATTCAGTTCCTTTACCAGAAAAGGGACCACCGAGCGAACGGCCCTTTCGATAGAGTAAGAGCGACCCTTCCGGTCGTTGACCTATCTGGGGCCCTGGTCTGTTCGTTCGACTCTAGGACACGCATCGTCTAGCGTTTGTCTAGAGGTAAGTAGGTTACGCCTTCCGCTGACTCTTCCTTTATTTGAGTCTGGACGTAACACTATAATAAGTAATATTTTTTAATACTATTTAACAATATAAGTTACAAATAATGATCTCTTACATTGCCGCGACGCCAAACGCTATCACTTGTCCACGACGTTGTGACGATAATTAAGTTAACGGTGGACAGGCGAAAATTAAAAACTCCCACATGTTTATGTTTAAGTGGATACGTAATGTACCTGTAAATCAAGATGGATCATAGATGTCACATGAATAATGACAAAGTATTACTTACAAGTAATCAGCGTTCCGCATAATGCATGATAAAATAAATTAAGATGACGATTCACGGGTTACAAACAAGATAATGATATAAATCGTGAACGCAGTCCGGTGAAGAAAATAAATAACAACATGTATACAAACAAGATCAGCGTGATAATAATAAGGTCTTAAAGTAAAAAGTACATAGATAAAAATAAAAACAAAGTCAAAACTACAGTATGGATCAAATATAAATACGAAAATAAAAGCAAAATTTATAAAAATAATTCAAAAATAATATTTCAATAATATTTAAAATTCACTAAAATAAAATTCCAATAATATTAAAACATTAAAAATAAAGGATAAAAAGACTAAAAAATTTGTAAAATTGCTAGTCAGATTTTAGAAAGTTTTTCAAGAACAGGGATATACATGTCAGGAAGACCTTCCGTGTCTGTTTGCAAATTTAAACCGTTTTTCTGTCTTTTAATGTGTAAAATTTCGGAAATTAATCGCTTACGTAACCAAGGTTCATTATCTAGTATAGAGACTTTATTCCAATCAAAGTCATGATTGGAACTTATCCTGTGATCGGTAATGATAGAATGACTGCTCATACCTCTTCGAATATGATTTTTGTGTTCCGAGATTCGAGTATTTAACTGCCGCTAGATCTGTTCCACATATGAGGCATCGCAATCATTGGACGTCCTCAGGAATCTGGATCGAGGACAAATTAACAAACCGCTTTTTATTAAGTGGTAAAGGCAGCTGCGGTCTGCCCTCAAAGAAGCTCGGATCAACACGAACCTCGGAACCATGTGCACCATTTCGGTTGTTGAATGGTTTGAACGAAAAATTAACATTATGATCGGAGTCAGACTGAGAAGGAGAACAATAAAAATATCGAACCGGTCTAATATCCCTTGTGTCTCTATAACGTTCAGATAATAAGCGGTTAAATTTGTTTATGAGTTTCTCTTGTTGCCTGGTGAAAAAAGAATATAAAGATCGGTGCTGTCTAGTAAAAAACGAATTGCAAACAAACATCGAAATGTCACGGTATAGCGATCGTGAAATCTTAAAAATATGAGTATGTGCCGATCTAATACATGAATATGTGTCGGACAGCTCAATTTGCAACAATTTCCTAATAAAACGGTGTCTACACAATTTAAGCGTGCTAATAGATTTCGAGCTTGTAAGGTTAGTTGAAAAGTTCGGCAAAATTTTCGGCAAATTTTTCGTTTATTAATTTGATTTGTCGTATTTAAAATAAAGCACCGTTGCGCAATATTTACCGCGCTTGGCTCTATTGCCCTTTTATTACATTAAATATCAATATACTATGACATTTAAAATTAAGTAGCATAAATAACATTAATAATATATATATATATATATATATATATCAATTATAATGATTAACAATAAGAACATAATATGAGGTAAAGAAAGAAAAAGATTTATAATCTATTAAAGTTAACTTTCCTTTTAAATTCAAAATTTTCTTTTTATGAATAAATTAGAGTATTATTTTTTTTTTTAACCCGACCTCCTTCCTGTCGCACGAAATCGCACGAGGTCCCGTCCCGGGTAATAAGGATTCAGTTCCTTTACCAGAAAAGGGATCGCCGAGCGAACGGCCCTTTTCGATAGAGTAAGAGCGACCCTTAAGGTCGTTGACCTATCTGGGAGCCCTGGTCTGTTCACTCGACTCTAGGACACGCATCGTCTAGCGTGTGTCTAAGAGAAAACTAGGTTACGCCCTCCAGCTGACTTTCCTTTCATTCGAGTCTGGACGTAACATAAGAAATTTTGGGGGCTCGTCCGGGATTGTAATGTGCGATTTCTAAAGACGGAAATGAGTCGGATTACTAGAGAAGGAGGAGATAAGAGCCAAGTTCCGACGATTCGCAGCGTATTACAGATACCAAATTAAGTAACGCTCGTAATAAAATTATTACAAATTACAAGTATAAAGGGACAGAGAGCGATTCAGACGAAACTGAAACAATGGCTCAAAATCCCTTCGCTACTCTAAAATACGCGGTGGAAGCCATCCCCTTTTTCGATGGCAACCATTCTTCTTTAACTTATTTTATTAAGGGATGCGAGGAAGCAAAATCCATGTTACCCAAGGAAGCAGAATCGCAACTCACTAAAATTATAAGAACCAAAATTGTCGGGGAAGCGCGTCGAACTATACAAGATCGAGACTTTGATAATATAACGCAATTAACATCGTATCTAAAACAAATTTATGGCCCTTCTAAAAACGTCTATCAATTACAAGGACAACTAGGATGCATTTATCAAAAGAATGAAGAAGATGTCATTACCCACGCGAATCGCGTTAAAATTCTCGGAAAACAAATACTAGAAGCATATAAGAGCTCAAATCAAGGGAATACAGTCGATCCACAGATTAAAACATCACTGGAAAAAGACATGAATAAATGTTTCATACGAGGTTTAAAACCTGAAATTGAGCAAAGAATCGCGAGGAATTTAGGCATAGAAGATACCGTCGCCGATGCCCTAAGGTTAGAAAGAGAGCTTCGAGCGATGATAGATTTACGACAGGGACCAAGTACAGACTCAGGCAAAAATAATCTTCACACCATCAATCGGATGCGAGAAACGTGTCATGTCTGTTTAAAGGAAGGACACGCAGCAAGTAATTGCCGAAAGCTTACGCAGCGTCCCTCGCAGATTTATAATAAAACAGGGCTAGGAACGGATATATTAATATGCCAAATTTGTAAAAGAACGGATATTTTAATATGCCAAATTTGTAAAAAACGCGGTCATAGCGCCGATAAGTGCATTTCCGTGATCCTCAATCTCGGCAGACAATAAATGTGGTACAGGAAAAAAGTATCGCTTGTCAAATATGCTCAAAATCTGGCCATAGTGCAAAAACATGTCGACAAAGCAATAATGTTGATGTAAATAATAAAACCGCTGTAACATGTCAATGGTGCGATAAAACGGGACACTCAGCTAAAAATTGCTGGAAGAAGCAAAACGAAGAGCGAAATTCCGAGAATAAACCGAAAGTTACATGCCAGCTTGCGACAGATTCGTGCATGCCGCTAAAGAATGTCGTCTAAAGACAAATCAACAATCAAATTCACAGAATATATCATTTTGCCGATACTGCAAGGAAAACGGTCATCTTCTTGAAAATTGTCAGTTGCGTATCAATAGCAATAATAAACGCAAAGACACTAACCAGGGAAACTATACGGGTCCTTCGACAATGGGTGTGCAACGGGGGGCCGAGCCGACAGCACACCCGTCTACGTCTCGAGAAGTCAAGTAGAGTGTGAAACAATAGATATACGTCCCGTAACAGTAAATCTCGACAAACATAGTCGCGTGCCTACTGTTCGGGTAAAAATCAATGAAATAACCACTCAAATAACTTTCATGCTCGATACGGGATCTGGTCCGAATATAATTAAAGAACATCGTATACCCGAGGATATAAAAATCAATTATACAAATATACTAAAATTAAACGGGATAAATAATTACCCAGTGTATACTCTTGGGGAAATCACATTAAATCTTTTTAAAACACCCGTATCTTTCCATATAGTATCTCACGACTTTCCGATTCCGCAATCTGGTATACTAGGAAATGACTTCTTTAAGCAAACATCTTCAAAAATAGATTACGCGCAAGGACAATTGGATGTCTCCGGAATAAACATACCCTTCTTCTCTCCAGAAACCATTACAGTATCTCCAAGGTCGGAATCACTATTCTACGTAAGAATAGGAAACCCCGAAGTAAAAACGGGATATATACCAAGATTAAAATTAGAACATGGAATTTATTTGGGAGACACTATAGTGGAAAACGTTTCCGGAAAGGCTTATCTAAACGTTATAAGCACCTTAGATGAGGAAATGGAAATTCGAGTACCAACTTTACATTTGAAACCATTAAATAAATTACTCGAGGATTATGAATCGAACATCGAGCCATTTAACAACCGACAGAAAACATCAAAAGCACAGGAAATGGCTAAAATCAACGTCAATATCAAAAATGAAGACGAAATCAAAAATTATCACGAACGTGGTTACGACCTAATCCATAAAGAAACCGAAAATAAAAATAAAGATTATCAAAATATTATTACTATGGAAAAAATTAATTACGAGAACGAAGACGAAATATTTAATCAAGAAGAACATAAAATTGAAAATAAAAATATGAATAAAGACAAAATAAAGAATAAAAACGAGAGGAAAATTAAAACCAATCCAAATAAAAATTTAAATAATTCTAAAACCCATGGAGAAGGAAGTTACCAAACTTCTCCAGAAGAAATTAATTCTAGAATTTCGGAGGGAAGTTTCCAAACCTCGACAGAAAATTCTAGCTCCATTAATTGTGAGGAGGGAAATTACCAAACCTCTTCTGAAAAACTTAATAATCCAACCATTGGAGGGGGAAGTTACCAAACCTCTCCAGAAAAAATTAATTCTAGAATTTCGGAGGGAAGTTTCCAAACCTCGACAGAAAATTCTAGCTCCATTAATTGTGAGGAGGGAAATTACCAAACCTCTTCTGAAAAACTTAATAATCCAACCATTGGAGGGGGAAGTTACCAAACCTCTCCAGAAAAAATTAATTCTAGAATTTCGGAGGGAAGTTTCCAAACCTCGACAGAAAATTCTAGCTCCATTAATTGTGAGGAGGGAAATTACCAAACCTCTTCTGAAAAACTTAATAATCCAACCATTGGAGGGGGAAGTTACCAAACCTCTCCAGAAAAAATTAATTCTAGAATTTCGGAGGGAAGTTTCCAAACCTCGACAGAAAATTCTAGCTCCATTAATTGTGAGGAGGGAAATTACCAAACCTCTTCTGAAAAACTTAATAATCCAACCATTGGAGGGGGAAGTTACCAAACCTCTCCAGAAAAAATTAATTCTAGAATTTCGGAGGGAAGTTTCCAAACCTCGACAGAAAATTCTAGCTCCGTCGATTGCGAGGAGGGAAATTACCAAACCTCATTACGCAATTCGACACAATATAATCCTGAAGAAGGGAAAAATTTTTATACCTTAATGGATATTAAGTTTCCAAGAATTGGATTATCATCGGAAAATAATGATAATAATAAAAAATCCTCTCATGTCACAATAAGAGACCTTCTTGAAAAGGCACAAAAATATAAATTAAATAT
>NW_021849723.1:0-709 GCF_003651465.1 Formica exsecta | reverse complement strand
CTCAAGCGCAATCTATTAATATTACTGTTAAGGGCGTAGAAAAAACTAATATTAAAATAAAAATCACACACAACACAATCACACCAGACAGTCCTCCCCACGTACCAGAACCAACCCCTTCTCCCGAACCTGGCCCGTCAGGATCCCCAGCACCCTCAACTATCATCCTTAGTGATTCCCCCCTCTCGTCCCCTGTCCATCCAGAATCCTTCCATCCGGACGAACCCGGAAGCTCTTTTGAACAACCACCCGACAGCGAAATTGAGGGGAGAACGGGAGAACGGGATTTTGCCGATTTCTCCGATAACCAGAGCAATTCGGAGAGAGAACCCCGCGTCTCCAGAAACGGACCATCTCAAGGGGTCTAGTCCTCCCCTGACTCAACCGTTACCTGAAGGAGTATTCTGCATAGGGCCGGACCAGGTAGACAACGCGGAGTTACGAGAAGCGTTGGAGAGAGGTCTTCCAGACTCTATCATCCCGTGGTTCGTCCCAGGGCGATTATTCCCTGTCGCCGTCCCCATAGAAATCCTGAGAAGAAGATTTCCCCCTTCCACCGTCCATCTCGTAGAAATTCCCTAACTTCCCTTTATTCCGCCATAAATACAGATTATTATTATTGCTACCAGAAAATTTTTGTAGATCCAATCAGAGCTATAAGATCAATATTAGACTGTTCCCGCACCGTTCTGATTGATGATCCCCGTAC
>NW_021849722.1:0-213 GCF_003651465.1 Formica exsecta | reverse complement strand
GGATTCTGAACTGATCACCAATCGACGATCGTCATGAGTAAAAATATGAAAAGTAGGAGAAACACCCCGCCTAATGAGGACACTCGCATAATTTTAAGTCGTTAAAGTTTTGGAAGATTCCCACTCTTAGAAATTAAAATACACCCCGAAAAGGGAGATATAAAAAGCGGACTCGAAGGGACATACGATCACTTACGTACTTATTCTCCGGTC
>NW_021849721.1:0-335 GCF_003651465.1 Formica exsecta | reverse complement strand
TGAAAAGATCACACACATAAAACGGAGCGCGCATTATGTGTGTAACTCTTTCGGTTGTCATAGCGAAGCGCGCTCGCAAAGCGCTCCACCCACTACTTCGCCGCGGGTCTAGTATCAAGTGAGTGTGGGAGGCGTCTTCGCGCCGCGAGCTTCTCGCGGCACTTCGTTGGCTGATCTTTTATAATTATTATTTTCTTAAATATTGAGAAAATCGCATAATGGTACAGGACTTTTCTGTTCAGAATAACACCCTCTACCTTCCTTTAAAGGGTGTTGTGACGAAATTATTAATCGCATCGAAAAATAGTATTAGATATTATTCCTTATAGATTTTC
>NW_021849720.1:0-1022 GCF_003651465.1 Formica exsecta | reverse complement strand
CCCGAAGTACGGGACCGGGCGGCGCAGACCGACTCCGGGGGAGTTTGGTCGCGCACCCGTTCCAGCCGGAGGAGAAGATCGACCCGGATTCCTCCCCCGACTGGTTGCTGGAATTGCGGGGAACCGGACCATCGCTACAACGAATGTTCAAGGCGGCTGGGACGTTTTTGTTTCCGCTGCGACACCGCGGGAACCACCGTCAAAGATTGCCCGGACTGCGGAGAGGCATGGAGGGCCGAGGACCCCCGCGGATCGAAGGGGAGCACCCCGAGTCCCGAGCGACGCGACCCACTAACCGCGAGCAAGCGCGGACGCGCCTGGGCCCTCAATTGAGTGACCGGGGCGAGCACTGACCCGGCAGGACCGGACGAACGAGAGCCGCGACGTCTCGTGGCGCAACTGAGCCATCGTTCTTTTTTTTGTGTGTCGGCAGATCTTTTTCTTTTTTTTTGTCGTACGGTCCTTCCTTTCTTTTTTTTTCTCTTTCTGATTGATGCGTTATGTTGCATTTTGTGTTTGATGCGATCCGGGTGTACACGACCAAACAAATAAAATGTATAGGTGGTAACCCTGAAACTACCATCGTTGTTACTGTGGCGAACTAATTTGTGATAAATTTACTGTGCGTCCCGTTTTTCCCTGCGATGCGTCTGCGAATGCCCATCACCGAGGACCAGACAATTGTATTTGGTAACCCGGCTACGGAGAGACGAAGATCTGCGGCCGACCGAGTCTTGGACTTATCGCGTTATTCGTGTTGTTTCGAATGTCCGAATGTGTTGTGAATTGTCCGCTTTGTGTTGTCGCCGTTACTCTGGAGGTTCCGGTCGCTCGCCGACGCCCGATTCGAAATACGGAAGATCGGAATAGTGGCTGCGGCGGGTGATTGACGCCGGTACGGTTTCTCTTGGGAGTGGGGGGTGTGACGTTGCCGTCTCGCGCGCGTCCGCCAAGTCCCTCTCCGATCGAAAAGCGAAGGCTAAAGGGCCGCGCCAGTCGAATCATTGCGAGAACCGTACCGT
>NW_021849719.1:0-849 GCF_003651465.1 Formica exsecta | reverse complement strand
AAATTCAATAATTAAGGTTAAATATATAAATACAAAAAAATTTAAAGTTAAAAATAATTAAATTCAAAAAATTTTAAGCGCAAAAAAATTGACATGGAAGAGATGGATGCGAGTGAAAGGGGGGGATAATGGATTAGTACAGCGTAAACTTACTATACGAGTGAAGCGAGGGGGGGATTTAAGGCGGGAGGAGGCACGAACCAAGCATCCATCTCTTCCGTGGCAGCGGCACTGTCGTGTCTGTGTAGGGCGTTTACACACTTCCTCAGCCCGACAAATAATTGTTAGAAAACAACATTTGCGGGTCTGAAAAAATATGCGAGGTACAAGTGGCTGAATCGGGAATCGAACCCGAGTCTTTCGCTTTCCGGGCAACTGCTCTTACCACTGAGCTATTCAGACCTCGCACCTTACGCCACTCTAACACAGTACATACGACTCCAGAGCGATGGATGCAGTGCCGATTGTCACGGAGAGACGAAATCCCCAGCACGTCTCCAGATCGGTCCAAATCATAACGATTGAAAATTGGCGCCCGTAGCCGCTCAGCGATGAGTCTTGACTCACCACCAGTATGAATGGAAGCCTCCTTGAGTAGTCCATCCTAAACCACTACGCCTAAGCAGCCCCCTCTTCTGCTCCCAGTTAATAATACGATCTTCCACCGTCACCACGTGGTGGATCTAGTGGACAGATTACCAGCACTTACGCTGGCACAGATGTACACCGCAGAGTGAAGCGAGGGGGGGATTTAAGGCGGGAGGAGGCACGAACCAAGCATCCATTTCTTCCGTGGCATGAAAATAAAAAAATTTCATGTGCAAAAAAAATTTAGCGCTGTTATGTAAA
>NW_021849718.1:0-1159 GCF_003651465.1 Formica exsecta | reverse complement strand
TTATAATTACAAATATAATTATATTAAATATTTGTAATCGCTTCGGAATCGCTTTGTATCAAAAACTTTAATAAATTGCGCGATCGTACAATAAATAACATGTAATATCATCTATTCCGTCAAATAAGGCAAGTAGGCAGTCAAATAGGCAGTAGGCATTTAATTGGGTATTTAAATAGTATGAGAGAGAACGAAAAGAGTAGAAAAAAAGAGTAATGCCGGAATTATATTATATCAAAATAAAGTACAAAATATTTCGTAAACTATTCACTTTTTGGCCATCTTACCCTTATAATTTTTTGTGTCAAATATTGCGAGGAATCGATTTATATAAAAAAATTAGGGTAGTTCCATTTAAAAAAATGAAGATGACCTTCAAATCTCCTAAGCTTGCCAATGTCAAGCTTTGACGTTGCGTTCCGTCAAGTCGGGCTGTTCACGTGACTCTTTCAGCCAATCAACGCGCTCGACTCTTGCGCGCGCTGCACTCGAGCTCAAAAGTGACATTTGACATTGTGAAAATCTCTCTCACACCAACGGTTCGTAGTCGTTTCTTCTTCTGCAGTTGAAGATACAAATATCTGGCCAAAATTAAATTGAAAAATTGATAATGCCTACAAGTTGGCGCCTCTCTGATAATCTAGGATTCTACTTCACGGCACGTTACGCCGATCGTAATTCGACAGTTGTACCTCAAGCGTTAAGTTCACGTCACGTTACTTCACGTCTAGTTCTTAGAACATATATAAATGGAAGGGGAATGCCTTTGTTTCCCGATAGAAAAACATGTCGGAAGGAAGTAAGAAAGAAAATCATTGTTGCCTCTCTCTTGTGAGTAACTCTGCTCAAAAGTGCGCATGCACGGCCATGTGTGTGTACACAAAAGTATGTATACTACAGACACGATGCTTGTATGTATAGTTACTCCGCTTGTAGGTGTAGTTACTCCCAAGAGAGAGGCAACTACATTTTCTTTCTCACTTTCTTCCGACACTTTTCAGCCTGCTATTCCCATCTTCCCAAAGTTAGCTCCCCACTTTGACTTTTGGAAATTTTCTTTTTATCAATCGATTGGTGGTTGATTGGTAATGTTTGGTATTGCATTAAAAAAGTATGGTAGTTTCCCGTTTTTTGACAAAATTGTAAACAAATTTTTGAC
>NW_021849717.1:0-1414 GCF_003651465.1 Formica exsecta | reverse complement strand
TATATTGCATATATATATATATATATATAAAGTAGAATGCAATGCGAATAGCTGTGGAATACGATCTATTCAATATGATGCAATCTAATAAAAGCGTTGTTGCATACAATCTGCTCGGCGATTTTATGTTTTCACTATTTTGAGTATATATAATACAGGATATTTTTGAAAAACATTAATGGAGATAACTAAAAAAATCACGTGAATATACAATAACTCGCTTTGATTGATAGAGATGTTAAATATATATATTTCGGAAATTTCAAATATTATTTAAAAACATTGTTTTAGAAATATATTCTCTGTATATTCTCATAATAATAATAAAAGTTATAACATAATTTTATATGATTGTTTTTTTCTTTGCATTATATCAAGCAATTTTATGAAGTTGTTGATGTATATGATCAATTTTGTATAAGTAACTCTATAGACTTTTTTAATTAATCAAAATATTCTATCTAGAAAAAAATTGATTTAGATTAATAAATAAAATCTTTGGTTATTAAAATGAAATAATTAAAAAGTTCTGGAAGGTTTTACAAATATTTATACAAATAACATATAATTTCTAAATAAATATCTTTTGTTCCGAGATATACCGCTGTGTAACAAAGAAATGTATTATAGACATTGCATTGTTGTCTTTCAGAATGAGGCCGTTCATCTAACAACTGAACTTAGTCTGAAGTCAACATCTATAAATGCATTTGAGAAATGCAGGATTTTACGACTAACGCATATGCAAATCTCTCTACGTCGCAAAATTTTGAATCTCATGGTTGGAACGTAGTTAGAAAGTTAAATATCTTGTTTCTATAACTTCAGAAAATGTAACGTCCGGAAAATACAACATCATTAATTTCGAAAAATCTCTACGTCGCAAAATTTTGAATCTCATGGTTGGAACGTAGTTAGAAAGTTAAATATCTTGTTTCTATAACTTCAGAAAATGTAACGTCCGGAAAATACAACATCATTAACTTTGAAAAATATAATATCATTACTTTGCAGAAAAACATCTTAAGGTATACATTTTAAAAAATAAAGTTTGATTATTATGCCAAAAGGAAAACAACTATATAATATATAATTTTTATATGTCGCATTTCTCTTTAAATACAGCTTAATCACTGCATTGTGTGTGAGATTGTTGTAATTAATTTTAGATTTTCTTATTATTAAATTAGTATGTATATTAGTCTGTCTCTGGTGCGGACAAACAATGCATACAGGGAGTCACTTTATAAGCGGATTAATGTTTAACGTTGAATTGCAATGACTACCTTGAATTTATTCGTTGTACAGCGCGAAATGGCGCCGGCTAATTTTCATCAAATTGCGAATTGGAAAACAAATTAAATCGCACGTGTGCATGCGGTTGACTTTAATCTAATTAGAGTGAATTAGCGGT
>NW_021849716.1:0-682 GCF_003651465.1 Formica exsecta | reverse complement strand
TAACATTGCTGCAATGTAATTGCAATGTTCTGTGCTGTATGGGCGAGTGGGTATTTAATTTCCGCTCAGAGAAAGAGGAGAAGAATATAACAATAATAACAAAGCGTGATTGCATAATAAATACATTTTCGGAGAATCTAATATATCATCTATTTTTTCTCTCCAGTTTATAATGAAATATATTTGTGCTAATTTTGATCGAACTTTGTTGTTTTTATTGTATTGTATATTTGATTATAGAATAAAAGAGGAAAAAATATATGTCAACTTTTTCTAATTTGTAATTATTAAGATATTATTTCTTTTTCTAACCACTTATTGTCCAAGTAAAACTTAATAGAAATTGACTTTATTTGTCTTTTAATAAATTCTTTATTGTTATCGAACATATACTCCTTTTTAGTACAATTGCACATAATAAAACTTTATTTTGTACATGTTTTTTGGTTGCTTAAGGGGATCCAAAAGCCGTCTGTTTTACCGACCAAAAATTATTATTTTGCACATCGAAATTTCTTTGTCTTAATTGGTCAAATTTCAATCTTCAATCTTCGATCTCAATCTTCAATGCGTAGTCTGATACGGGCTTAAGACGATCTTAAATATGAAGCAATTAAGGTGCCATTACATGGCAGCGTCGAGCATCGATCGTCTGCGCAGAAATCATTGCGCAGGAATCTAA
>NW_021849715.1:0-201 GCF_003651465.1 Formica exsecta | reverse complement strand
CTACCCTTAACCAAATTATTAAAATCTTAGCAGATTTACAAAAAAGAACCGAAGATTTTAAATTTGAAACATTTAGTATTGCAAAAATCAAATTTATTAATAACGTTCCATGGAATGATATCAAATTACATTTACAATCAACATTCACCGACGCTTCCACTAAAATTATTATTTGTCACGGACTAATTAAATATCCACCGA
>NW_021849714.1:0-215 GCF_003651465.1 Formica exsecta | reverse complement strand
GAGAAGCGTTGTTCCTAAATTTTCTTGATGTGTTATGATAATTTTTAGCTAATCTCGCTTAAAGGCACGTAACTAAGTCATTCCGAACAAAGGAAACCTGCGTACATAGCGATCTTAGCTCTGTGTGCCGAGAAGCGTTGCTCTTCAATTTCCTTAATGTTTCATGAAAGCTTTCGGTATATCTCACTTCCAGGTACGTAACTAAGTTGTTCCGA
>NW_021849713.1:11307-16010 GCF_003651465.1 Formica exsecta | reverse complement strand
CCAGGTAGATGTCCGTGGGGTGATGGGTCGTCGGCGGGGCGCGCCTGTACCCGGCGGCCCCGGAGTGAGCGACGAGGCACCGCCAGTCTCTAGAGGCGGGGGCGGTGAGCAGCCCCGTGTCCCGCGGCGTGCTAACCCGCGGGGTTCACTCTGCCGCCATTCAGCTGAGACATGACGCCGTGTTGCACCGCCTCTGGAAGGCTTGCCGTATGCCGGGAGAGAAACGGGTGAACCAGCGGGTCGAGGGCATTGAGGGCGGACTTGGGGAGCTACGACCTGATCTTGTGGTCAGGCACGAGCGCTCCAAGTGTGTCGTTATCTGCGACGTGACGATCCCCTTTGAAAACCGCTGGGAATCTTTCGATGAAGCTAGGGCGAGGAAAGTTGCCAAGTACTCGCCCTTGGCTGAGGAACTCCAGCGGCGGGGATATCGCGTCGTAGTGACGGCCTTCGTCGTTGGTGCCCTTGGCTCGTGGGATCCGAGAAATGAGGCGGTGTTGAGAGTGCTTAGGATTGGCAACACCTACGCCTCGATGATGCGCCGACTTATGGTCTCGGATACCATTCGCTGGTCCAGGGACATCTATGTGGAGCATGTGTCTGGCGTGCGCCAGTACGCCGCTCCCTCCCGCCCCTCGGCTGATGGGGTGCTCGCGACGCCTCCTCGCGCGATTCGCCGGCGTTGGCCCACCAATGCGTAGGTGCGGCACTTCCATAGCGGCGCTTATATTGTATCTTCTTTTTCGTTTCGAGTATGTATGTCGCGTAAATTATTGCGTGCGATGTCTTGCCCACATGTATTTATTTATTTACTCGCAGCGGCGAGAGAGCAGGGGACTAGTCCCCCCTGCTCTGTTTTTATTAGGTCAAATCCATATTTTTATCATGTGGCCCCTTCTGAACCCTACAACTTTTGTTTGAAACATTTTTTTCGATAAAGCCTATTTTCCGAGATGTTTTACAGTTTCAAGTTAAAAAACTCACCCTGTATATCCCGCGTCCAAATAGACCGTAAGACTGCTTTGTATATATCCTGCGTTCAGATAGACTGTAAGACCTGTTATTACCCGTTGGCTTATACCGTAGATATCCCCGTAAATACCGCGTTCGCTAAGCCCTCGGGGTTTACCCGCTTCTCTGTACATTCCACGTCCAGATAGAAAGTAAGACCTGCTCTTTGTAAATATCGTGTCTGATTCTAATTATCTCGCCTTATAGATATTCCAGTAAATACCGCGTTCACCTAGCCTTAAGAGCATGTCCTGCTACGGTCGCACCATATCACTACGCGCTAGTCCTTGTCAGGATAAACCGCAGAGAGCACTGGCGCCTAGTCCTTCTCAGAATAAAACGCACAGGCAGTGCTAAGAAGTTAGAACCACCAAACGGCCACGCGACACTCCATAGTAATTAAGACCTGTAGCTCCTTTGTAAACACCGCGAACGCGTTTCCTCGTATGACATCTAGACATCTGCATGAGCGTCGCTCGCTTCTCGAGCCTTGCATGCACCCGCTTACGTCACGCCGCTCCTGCGAGCATTAACGCGCACCGTTCTTGCACGTCTGCTGTTGTAAATAGCTTTCATTGTTTTATCTGAATAAACCGTTCAATTATACCGAGGAAGAGTGAGTTCGAGTTTCCCCCTTCTTCCGAATCTTGGCACCGGCGAGCCTGATCCGTGGCATCGGGAAAGGTAAACCGTTACAATTTATATTTTATATGTAAATGTAATTAATGTGTAATTAATATTTTGAGATCATTTACAAATGGTTAAGCAATGAATTGAGTAGAGTAATAGGGCCGGTATGACGTCACGCGGGGGAATCGCGTCCTAACCGGCGGGCGAGGGGTCCGCGGAGAGGGGGGAGGGGAACCGCGTCCTAACCGGTTTGGCGAGGGGTCCGCGGAGAGGGTGAGGGGGACTGCGGCAAATTCGGTAGGCGAGAGGTCCGCGGAGAGGGCGGAGGGGAATCGCGTCCTAACCGGTGGGCGAGGGGTCCGCGGCGAGGGGGAGGGGACCGCGGCAAATTCGGTTGGCGAGGGGTCCGCGGGGAAGAGGGAACGCATGCGAGTAGGTGTGACAGAGATAGCGCGAGGCGTACGCATGCATGTAGGAGAAGGATAGCGCGAGGCGTACGCAATGTGTGGGAGAGGGATAGCGTTTGCATGCATGTGGGAGAAGGATGGCGCGAGGCATGCACTTGGGAGAAAGAGAGAGAGAGAGAGATAGCGCGAGGCATGCATGTTTAGGAAAAGGAAAGAAAGCGCAGAAATAATTGACATTCATTACATATAATAAAAATATTTATTTAATATAAATGTTTGTGTGTGTGTGGGGGGAGGTTGGGTGTGTGTGTGTGTGTGTGTGTGTGTGTGTGGGTGTGTGTGTATGTGGGTGTGTGGGTGTATGGGTGTGTGTGTATGTGTGTGTGGGTGTGTGGGGGTGTGTGTGTGGGTGTGTGGGTGTGCGGGTGTGTGTGTGTGCGTGTAAAATGATAATAATAATAATAATGATAATAAAATATATTATATAATTTGAAGGTGACCATCTGAAACAGAAAAATTCAAGTCTTGTTAGTATACTAATTCAAATAATTTAAAATTTTTTAAAATGGATACATATACTTACATTATCCTCCTGGAGCCGCAAGCTCTTCCTCCCAATCTTCCTCCCATTCCTCCTCCTCCTCCTCCCAATTTTCATCCTCCTCCTCTAACACCTCTTCCTCTAGCTCCCAATCTTCTTCCTTTTCGTATGGCTCCAGGTCGAAAAGCGGTCTCAAATAAAAAATGTCGTATTGCGATGGGTGCATGTTCGCCCACTCGCGGGCTTTACGGATGTCGCCCCACAAGCTTGCGTGCGCCCAACGTAAGTTTCCGCGCACCCACCGCATGTATCGGCGATGGATGTCGTCTATTTGCACAGACTGAAATATATTATTATGTAATATACATCACACATAATGTCACATATGAAAATACTGAACACTACTTACCAGATTAAGGCGAAACATTTTTATACACTAAACGTACTTCACTCGTTGTCAGACACTTTGTGACGGACATAATGGAATAGACATTGTCTTGATTAAACATTTAGAGTAGGAAATGTATCACTTACAAAGAACGCTTACCTTCTGCACTTGATAAGAAGACAAAAGTAAGCACGTTCCCGCAGACAATTATCTAAAAGTCTTTTAAATATGAATGTATTATAATATGTAAACCACTATCGAACAGCTTTGAACGGTGTTGAACGGCTTTGAACGGCTATCGAACGGCTATCGAACGGCAATGAACGACTATTGAACGGCTATGAACGACTATTGAACGGCTATTGTACGGCTTTTGAACGGCTTTGAACGGTTTTGTACGGCTATCGAACTGCTTTGAACGGCTACCGAACGGCTTTGAACGGTTATCCAACGGCTTTGAACGGCTATTGAACAGCTTTGAACGGCTATCGAACAACTACGAACGACTATTGAACGGCTATGAACGACTATTGAACGGCTATCGAACTGCTATCGAACAGCTTCGAACGGCTATCGAACGGCTATGAACGACTATTGAATGGCTATCGAACGGCTTTAAACGGTTTTGAACGGCTATCGAACGGCTTTGAACGGCTACCGAACGGCTATCGAACGGCTATGAACAGCTATCGAACGGCTACCGAACGGCTTTGAACGACAAAACAATTATTTATACGCCATTCAAATATTTAAAGTCTATGCCCATGTACTGAAATGTAACATCTGTATTCTGATAAGATGGCTGACGCCGCTATCTAACGTCACGTACTGAGATTTAATACTGGCATACTGGGATAAGAAAGAGGAAAAGGGAAGAATAAAAGAGAATAAAAATATATTTTAACATTAGTTTATTCTAAATAATGTTTGGGTGAATCTTTATGATGATTCGTCCACCAATTGAATATTTTAAATACATTTTGTAAAGCGCAATTTTTTAAATGTTTTTTACAGCGCATGGTATTAGTAACATCTAGCAGTAGTATATAAAAGCATACGTTCTGGACCGAATTTTTTTCCACCATCAAAATCAACTAAAAACATCAAAATCACCTATAAAATCATTCATAAAGGCAATAAAATTACAAAAAATTATGTTGATAAAAATTTTCGCTAATAAATGGAGCCATCAAGTAGTAACGAATTTCCTTTTCATGAAAATATTTTTTCTCAACCAAGAAAAAGGAAAGATGGGATTATAAATAAATCAACAGACTTTAAAGAATTACCAAACAATTATTGTGATGAAGAAGAAGAAGTAAAAGTTGTTAGAGCTAAAGGCATGTGGAATAACATGCTTGTTGATTATTCATTCTACTCGGATATAAATAGTTGTGATTTAAGTATATTTCTTAGAAGAACCAAACCATACGTAGAAGATAAAATACGAACTGGATTTAGAAAACATACAGCTGTAACAGTAAAATTAGTTGCAAAGGTGCAATATCATGTATTGGATTTATGTGGTAATGTAATTGACTTACACACACACACACACACATTATTTTCATAGTAATGTTGAGCATATTTTATCTGAGGATATAATATCTGATATAATAGAAATTATAAATAATATCATTTTACATAAATTTGCTAGCTTTAATGCAAAAAACACCAAGTTTGTGTTTGATAGAGTTATTCAACTTGATTTACAGTCCGATAAATA
>NW_021849713.1:9825-10560 GCF_003651465.1 Formica exsecta | reverse complement strand
CATAAGCCGAATAGTTTCTGCTTTGATACAATAGACGAAACACAATTAATAAATAATGGGAGTGTTGAACAGTTAATGAATGAATTTAACAACCTTATTGTTAAATATGCAAAAAGATATTATGAACTTAGAAAAGTAAATAAACCAATAGCAATGACAAAAGAAGATATTAACAATTTCAGAAAAGCTAAAAAATGCCATATTTGTAATGATACATTTTCTGACGAGGAAAGGCACCCGAAAGGCTTAGTCCAAAGGACGCTAAGCAAAGTAAGAGATCATGATCACTATACAGGACGTTATCGCGGGGCAGCCCATGACAGCTGCAACTTAAAACTAAAATTACCAAATTTTGTACCAATATTATTTCATAATTTGAAATATGATTCTAAATTATTTCTAAGATGGATTTTGAAACTAGGAGCTAAATATGAAAACGGGCAGAAAAATAAGAAAGCTCTAAATATAATACCAATCGCAAAAGAAAATTATGTTACAATTTCCATAAATAACGTAGTTGTTGATCAATATGAACAACAGTATGACGTATCAAAATGTAAAGAATGCAATAAAAAATATAAGAATGAAATTATTGAAACCTGTAAAGAATGCAATTCGAAAACCATCATTAAAAAGAAAGGAGATATTAATAATATACATATGGAGGTGAGATTCATTGATACATTTAGATTTATGGACAAAAGTTTAGATTCATTAATTAAAAACTTACTCGAT
>NW_021849713.1:8354-9434 GCF_003651465.1 Formica exsecta | reverse complement strand
CATAAAGTATATAGACATTTTAAATGTAAAATGTAAAAGAATATCATAATTTATACTTGAAATTAGATACTGTTTTATTACATGACGTTTTTGACAACTTTAGAGAAAAATGCTATAAAGAATATGGGCTTGACCCCATATATTATATATCTGCTCCACATTTTGCTAATGATGCTTCATTAAAATACACTGAACAAACATTAGAATTATTATCAGATAGGGAAATGTACGAAACATATGAAACTGGAATAAGAGGCGGAATATCTATAATTCCACACAGATATGCACTAGCTAATAATTGTTACTTTTATGATAATAAAATTGGAAAGACTGTTAAACTATCCAAAGAAAAAGCGATAGAAAAAGGTATATATAACACCAAAAAGCATGTTAGCTATATTTTATACTTGGGTGCTAATAATCTATATGGATATGCGCTTAGTCAACCTCTTCCTATAGGAGAATTTAAATATGAAGATGTAAATGATTTCACTCTTGAAACAATTAAGAGCTTACCCTATGATGAGGAATATGGTTATACGTTTCTCGTTGATTTAGATATCCCATTGGAATTACATGATAAATTTAAAAATTATCCAATGTTACCCGAACATTATGTACCTAGTTATGATGAATTATCCGAATATCAAAAAGAATTGATATCTGAAGGTATAGATAAAATACCTATAGTATAGGTAAAATACCTATAGTATTTAACGGAGTTGGTAGAAACCCGAATGGTACTAAACTTATGTGCACGTTAAAATCAAAGAATAATTATTTAATTGATTATAGAATGTTACAAGAATGTCTTAATCAAGGAATAATCCTAAAAGATATAAAAAAAGTAATATCATTTAGGCAAAAAGCATGGCTGAAGTCCTACATTGACTTAAACACAAAACTTAGACAAGAAGCTAAAAATGATTTTGAAAAGGACTTTTTTAAACTCATGAATAATTCAGTATATGGAAAACAAATGGAACAGGTAAGAAACAGATGTCAAGTGGACTTGTTTTATTCATATAAAAATTTTGCAAGGTATAAAAATTATGAAGATAGACAAATAATAGATGATGA
>NW_021849713.1:5691-8066 GCF_003651465.1 Formica exsecta | reverse complement strand
CTCGGCTCATTGAGCCAAGATCAAAAGTGTAGTATCTGTTCTTATCAGCTTAATATCTGATACAATCCCCATAGGGGATTCAGAATATTAAACTGATTTTTGGAACCTGGCGGGTGACCGGAGCTTGCTCCGACTCTGCCGCGGGTCGGCCTGGCATTGCAGTACCGTCAGGAACGGCCTAATAATCTAATTAATACATAATTTCACTTGGATTATTAGGTATTAATCCGCGGCGGATAATCCGCTTGCACTCAGGTAATCCGATAATCCGTGCGGTAGTCTGGATCCCCGGGGTGTCCACGCGCATAACTTCTTTCCGCGCGTGGACATTTTCCATTCATTTAGAGTGCAAGACTTGGCTCAGAGAAGCATTTTATTTACTGAGTATTTTTATATTCCGCGAGTGAGAGTGTCCGCGATTATTATTAAGTTCGCCGAGAAGCGAAAATTGCGTGCGAGCGAAAAGTGAGGTGCCGCGACGCGTGTGCTCCGCGAGTTTGGTTAGGGTGCCCTCGACCTGGGGCTCTGTGCCACAGTGACGTGCAGTGGTGTGGTGAGTGTGCGGTGCGCGGGTGTGGTGCGTGTGTGCGGTGTGTCTCGGTGTGGCGGTACGTTGTTACACCTGTTGCTGTCACCGCGTGCCGCCATCCCGTGTCACGCTGCCGCGGGTGACTTACATATATCGTGTGTAGGTTAGCCCGCCGCGTGCCGCCCTCGCGCTCCGCGCGCGGGGTCCCACACACACTGCGCGTCCATATTTTATTAATTGTTTTATTTATTTATTTATTTGTATAGTTATGGCGCAGGGTCCCATAGAAATTGTGCTCCCGTATCCCCTAGAGGAGCGGGTGCGTTGCGTACGGTGCTGGGGGAGCGGCGACAGAAATGTTAGGTCGAGGGGTGATTTCTGCGACACGCAGCATCTAAGTAGACACTTAAGAAAATTTCATCCGGGGGACACTATTACATACGTGTGCTCCATATGTAATTTTAGGGGGACCGGCGCGGTCCCCTATAGAAAGGTTAAAGACCATTATGAGAAGGAGCACGTCCCCCGGACAGAGGTTGCGTGTCGCGGCACCCGCGGAGCACAAAGAACATTAACTAATAGTGGTGGGCTTTCAGGTGTGCGGACCCGGGCCTCTGCAGCCGCCCCATCTGCGTCGGCATCAGCTGGAGCATCGTCGCGAAGCCGTACATCCTCGCGGCCACCCACGTCACACTCCACGGCCACGACGTCCACAATCACACCACCTGCAACATCATCTGCAGCAGCAACATACTCCCGACCACCAGGAACAGCAGGAGAGTCCCCCTCATACGCGGCCGTCACAGCAGCGGGGCCAGCGACACGTCCACCATCTTCGTCGCTGGCCACAACATCAACAAGTGCGGCCATCTTAGGATCGGCCGCCATGACGGCCGCCATATTGAGCACCGCCCGAGGGACGTCGGCCGCCACTATGGCGCATCCACAGGGTAATGGCGGATTCACTAGACAAAATGGCGCGGCCAATAGGAGAAGCCCGTCTCACATGGCGTCAAGAGAGGCACGCAAAAGCCCCCGCAGACCATCCAGCGGGGGCGAAACGACATCGAGGAGGATCGCAGGGGCCCCGCCAACCACCACCAGCCAGGCGGGGTCCAATAATATCCGAAATTTGCGGCGATCAACGAGCGTGCCTCTCGTGAAGAGCGGCGCGTCTAGGCCGGCACGTGCGCCTCCCAGGAGGTCTCCGGCCGCCGAATCACCATCCTTCGGCGGTCTGGGGGGCGCGAGGAGGATGACGCCCGAGAGGACCCCCCCGACGACATCCAGCGGGGGTCCTTATACCAGGAGCCGTACTCGAGCGTCAAGTGTGCCGGCCGAGAAGTGCGCAACAAAGACGGGCCCCCTGGCCCGGACATCGGCCAGGGGGGTACCGCGGGGGCCCCCAACATCAGGGAGGATAACCCAAGGGGCCCTGCCGGCGATGACATCCCCAGCCGGCACCGCGGTACGAAATCTAAGTGCCGCGCTGACGCTGCAGGCTTCTGGGGGGGCGAGGGGTTTGGCGAGGACGCCAACCCCGCAACGTGGGACCCCGCCCCCCCAGGTGACTCCCGCCACGCCGCCTTCCATCTGCGGCATGTGTGCGGGAGTCATAGATTTAACAACACCGCCATCGTTGCCTGCGGCGTCCGGATCCGCCACATTGACCACCCGCACGGTGACCACAACGACATGCGGGTCCCCCGTGATGTCCACGGGGTATTTCGCGGGGAGGGTCACTCCATCACGACCTTCCCCCCTCCCTACCATCCCGGAGGTGTCACCGCGCGAGGTGGTCAATAGGATGCGCCTCGAGACAACTCCCACAACATCCGGGCAGGAA
>NW_021849713.1:0-1042 GCF_003651465.1 Formica exsecta | reverse complement strand
AAGAGCGGCGGCAACCAGGAGCGGCGCTACCTTCACCACCATCGGAGGACGAGGGGGACTCAGGTGGGCCGTGGAGGAGGCGCGTGGGAAGAAGAGCGAGGAGGCGGTGGGGCGGCAGCTCCAGCGAGGGTGATAGTCCGGCGCCGGTGGGGCTGCGGCGGACGCCTGGTCACCCGCCGCGAACGCCGGCGAATTTTAACTCTTTTTCGCAGGTTACGCGGCCATGTTCGGTCGTCCTGCAACGACGTCCACAATCACACCACCTGCAACATCATCTGCAGCAGCAACATACTCCCGACCACCAGGAACAGCAGGAGAGTCCCCCTCATACGCGGCCGTCACAGCAGCGGGGCCAGCGACACGTCCACCATCTTCGTCGCTGGCCACAACATCAACAAGTGCGGCCATCTTAGGATCGGCCGCCATGACGGCCGCCATATTGAGCACCGCCCGAGGGACGTCGGCCGCCACTATGGCGCATCCACAGGGTAATGGCGGATTCACTAGACAAAATGGCGCGGCCAATAGGAGAAGCCCGTCTCACATGGCGTCAAGAGAGGCACGCAAAAGCCCCCGCAGACCATCCAGCGGGGGCGAAACGACATCGAGGAGGATCGCAGGGGCCCCGCCAACCACCACCAGCCAGGCGGGGTCCAATAATATCCGAAATTTGCGGCGATCAACGAGCGTGCCTCTCGTGAAGAGCGGCGCGTCTAGGCCGGCACGTGCGCCTCCCAGGAGGTCTCCGGCCGCCGAATCACCATCCTTCGGCGGTCTGGGGGGCGCGAGGAGGATGACGCCCGAGAGGACCCCCCCGACGACATCCAGCGGGGGTCCTTATACCAGGAGCCGTACTCGAGCGTCAAGTGTGCCGGCCGAGAAGTGCGCAACAAAGACGGGCCCCCTGGCCCGGACATCGGCCAGGGGGGTACCGCGGGGGCCCCCAACATCAGGAAGGACAACCCAAGGGGCCCTGCCGGCGATGACATCCCCAGCTGGCACCGCGGTACGAAATCTAAGTGCCGCGCTGACGCTGCAGGCT
>NW_021849712.1:0-1424 GCF_003651465.1 Formica exsecta | reverse complement strand
GGTGGCACGATAGCGATTTATCGCGCCGGCGTGTCTTCTGCAGGACTCTCACTCGGCACTGTTCGGCGAGCTTTAAGGAAGGACGCAGGTCTCCCAAAGCGTGCGAGCGATATAAGAAGCCCAGAGGAAAAGCCGAGAGATTCATGCCAGTGGGACGAGTGTTGTCGACCGATTTTGTTGCCGATTACTAGTAGGTAATTAATTCGGATGAGTCGCGCCCATAATAGTTGTAGAGCCACGCGTTTTAGTGAATTAACTTTGTGAACATTTTGGTAGACTAAGTCGCACGGCCGACGGGTCGCGTCGCTCATCCGAATTATATAAAATAGGCTCTCTCTATTCATTTCGCCGCCGCCGACAGTCATTAATGTTATTTTTGCATCCGTAATTATTACATGTTGTAAAGTATCGGGATTTTCACGCTCGCGCGATCGATATTCCGGATCGCGCAAAGTATTGCGTAGCACGACTCGTACACCACAATCGTTATCGATAGTTTCCGTATTATTTCTGGGTATTGTTAGCATTTATCTTGTACACGCTATGCGTTATTAGAGTGAGGAGAAAGCGTAATTCTCCGATATCGGGCAGAGTATCTATCGGGTGTTTGTGATCCCGTTATTAGTTTTCGCGAGTCATCCGAGTAATATATGTGACGTATTTCAAGCAAAGGTCGTCGTTATTATTATCGAGGCACATTCCAGCACCACGAGCTGTGTTAAAAAACCGATTCGAGTCGTATCACCGGGAAATTTATATTGGATTGAAGCGGATTCCCGGGCGTGCGTAAAATAGTTACCGGCGCATTCGAGAGATTTCTTTAGTTGTCGCGGCCGGAATAAGTCACGTACGGCGGAAATCCTCGCGGCCGAAAAGTCGAGAGTAAAGTACGTAAGAGGCCCGGTAATTCGATACTGTTGCGCACGGTCGTTTAATACAGTTGCGCACGGTCGTGCCGATCTCCGCGGAAATAATATATCTTATTCGCCTGTAAAATAACTACTGTCATCAACGGCTATTCTTTATGCGAACTGCTCTATATTCTTGTTTTTTTTTAAATATATTATTGTTATCTCTGTTTTAACTATCGCATACTCGTTATTGTTACCGTGTTCTCGACTCTCACGATTTCTCCCGTCTCCCCCGAATCTCCCCCTCTACCATTTCGGGTATACTGAGTAGCCGCGAAATTTTGTCGTCGCGCTAATTATCGGTCTCGCAATTGTCTTTCGGTGTTGCGTTTATCGTGAATGGTGCGGCCTGCCGTATCTGGCGCCCAACTAGGTTTATTTTGAGATACAGGGAATTTTTGTGGATCGCGAGATCGATATTCGAAGTGCGCGCCGAAGATGTACCGTGGGCATCGAAGAACCGCCCGACGAATAAATAATTATTATTTAAATAATTAACATAAGAAATAACGG
>NW_021849711.1:0-7308 GCF_003651465.1 Formica exsecta | reverse complement strand
AAGCGCGTATGCTTCCGTATACAGTTATCCTCCGACAGGATAAACGACGTGGTGCCCTTGCCGCCTCCCCCACCACCACCCGCCCCTCCGCCCTGAACAAGATTTATACAATTTAGTTTAATAAGACTTAACTTTACTTCTAGATATTAAAATAGTCTTTTATTTAAATACGAGATCTCTTTGGAGTCTCTCGTTGCGCCGAGCAACCCCGAGTTTTAAACTCAACCGATGCTCGACGTTTTCTAATTTCTGTACTGATGCGCTACTCACTCGGTGTGCCGGAGACAAGTTTGAGCGGTCGCAACACGCGTATCGCACGCAACGTGCGCAGGTCCATATCGAAGAAGTCCATGATGTTTCAGATGTTGCGCAGGTAGGAGCCGCGGTGGAGGACGAAGCCGAGAGCGAGGATCTTGAGGCAGAAAATCGATCGCCTCGACGCAGAAAATCCCGGGGAAATAGATCTCCGTGGACTCGAGTTTTTGTGCGAGTATGGTCTTGTCAGAACTCGGCAGATGCTCCTCGAGGGCAAGGACTACGCAATTGGCGATGATGGTGAGCAGGACGGCGTATTCGAAGGGCGGCCACTCGATGATGAAGCGCGTATGCTTCCGTATACAGTTATCCTCCGACAGGATAAACGACGTGGTGCCCTTGCCGCCTCCCCCACCACCACCCGCCCCTCCGCCCTGAACAAGATTTATACAATTTAGTTTAATAAGACTTAACTTTACTTCTAGATATTAAAATAGTCTTTTATTTAATTTATTTAATATTTTATCAAAATTTTATTAGAGATTGTAGCAAATATATACCGCAAGGAATTACTAATATAGTGATTCCTTGCCGAGATAGAGATATGAAATTAGAGATTTATCAGAATCAATTACTTAATAGCTTAATATTATGATACTGAACCTCTTGGATGACTGATAGTGCCTTTTGCAGTATTTCACTGTGCACAGCCGATTCATCTTGATCTGCATTTACAATAATCCAAGTATCATCTTTTAATTTCTCATAATTAGCATCGACACATTGCTGAAATTCATCATGCTCAAACCTTTCTTTTCCCCAATTACTACGCTGTTCTTGCTGTCACTTGGAAACCTTGAGAAACACCACGCAATCTGGCTTTGGAAGCCCTATGTCAGGTTGTTGACACCAGTTGAGACTTCTGCCAGTGTTGGCTGCTGTATATGCAGCACCAGACGCTGTGTATCTGTCCATCACCAGAAGTGTCTTCTCAATGTCCTCCTTGCACTCCCATCGATTCGCAGAGAACAATAAGTGAGCTGCCTCTGGTGGCACATTTATTTCTTTTGACAGGAAACTATTTAACATAGCTCCAACAGGAGTCTTTCTGTCTGCAAAAATAAAACAAAATATTTTTTTAAAGGCAATTATTACGTGCAAGTTGATGCTTTATATCATTCACAGCACAATGCAATTGAAGAAAAAATAACGCATTACGATGCTGATTTCAATAACGATCATACTTGACATATAAATTTTCATTTGTTAATATTTTCAATATTTTAATTGTTCCGCTAATAGCAAAAACATCTTTTCCCGCGCAATATAACCTAAACATAACCTTGCGACTCAGATGATCTTACGAGAAGTTTTTCTATAACTCACTCGGAAAAGCTCGGGCTTTCACAGGAATCCGTAGATCGTCCAACGCGTTCATCAACATCTTCGCTTAGGTCGACTTGCCAGCCCGATCGCAACCCCCCAAAACTATCAGCGCACACGTCCATCTAAATCTAACGGAAATTGTATTGTATTCTTAATATTTAAATGGCCGTAATGATCTGGGGTGGGTCATGTATTCGGGCCAACAACAGGTTATATTAGAGTGTAAATTCAGTTTTTATGCGTATATACTGGAAGAAGAGAAGAGAGAGAAGGAAGGAATTTTTGTTGGGAGGTGGTAGGAAAGGAAAAATGGGAAAGCGCAGGCCAGGGTTGAGTCGGGAATCGAACCCGAGATCTCCGGGATGTGAGTCAGGCGCGCTACACACTGAGCCACCGAAGGCCCCTAATCTAACGGAAAGAATGAAGATATTATCCGATGTGGGCGATGTTCATTCGATGTTTGGAAAATCGATGTTTTCCATCACAAGATCGATTATTTTAAATCGATGTTTTTACTAATCGATGCATCGAATAAGAATCGATTATTAAAGAATAATATCGATGTTTCTTTCTGCATGAACTAATGTTCTTACTGTACATAAAAGTGATATGTACAAGAATTTTAATAATATAATGTGATATAATATCAAATTTCTTGAGTTTTTAAAAATTACAATCTGCTTCTAAAGCTTCTGTTTACTCCCATTGCACTATTTTTTATCCAGATGTGGTCCATTTTTTAACGTACAGGCAATATTGACTGAGTATTGCATAAACACTGTTCACAAAACTTATTTTTATCAGCATAAAACTAATAAATATTTTCTTTGTGTAGGTATATATTTACAGGTAGATACAACTCTGGAATCACAAAAACAAAGTTGGAATTGTAAATCATCATACAGCACTCAAATCATCACCAGGAACATCAACATCTCATGCTCAATTTTATACATGACCATGAATAAAAAGAATATTACTTAAGATGCACTAGTTCGAAATTGGTTTTATTTATTTTAGTACGTTTTTGTTTATTGACATTTTAGTCGCTTTCTATTAGTTTCTTGACGGTTTCCTTCCCTTTTTAACTGCAGTTATTTAAATCAGGCGCGCTTTATGCCGATTAAAATAGAATCGATTAATTTCTGTTTGAAAAACTGCAATGGTACATGTGAACTCTGCAATGATATTGCAATAATTAAATGTGCTTGGTGTATGACATCAATGTGCATGCAGCACTTCTTTGCCGTAACAAACGCTAACTCTCCACATTACTGCACTAAATTTAAAGTGTAAATCAAAAAGCACCCCGATTCGTGAGAGGCAAGGGAACTCACGTTCAAAAAGCACCCCAATGGGATGAGAACCCTATCACGTCCACGTCGTTCATCCTGGGTAGCGCTAAGGACTGATTGATTTTTATATGCATCACTACTTCTAGGGATGGTTTTCGATGTTTCGTTACTGTTAGGGGTAGTTGTGTAACTATCATTGGTTGGTTTGAATACACCCTAAAACCCGTATCAGACTACGTATTGAAGATTGAAATTTGACCAATCAGAATAAAAGAAACTAAAATTTCCTTGTCCTGATTGGTCAAATTTCAATCTCAATGCATAGTCTGATACGGGCTTAACTCTCCACATTACTGCACTAAATTTAAAGTGTAAGTCGAAAAGCACCCCGATTCGTGAGAGGCAAGGGGACTCACGTTCAAAAAGCACCCCGATTCGTGAGAGGCAAGGGGACTCACGTTCAAAAAGCACCCCGATTCGTGAGAGGCAAGGGGACTCACGTTCAAAAAGCACCCCGATTCGTGAGAGGCAAGGGGACTCACGTTCAAAAAGCACCCCGATTCGTGAGAGGCAAGGGGACTCACGTTCAAAAAGCACCCCGATTCGTGAGAGGCAAGGGGACTCACGTTCAAAAAGCACCCCGATTCGTGAGAGGCAAGGGGACTCACGTTCAAAAAGCACCCCGATTCGTGAGAGGCAAGGGGACTCACGTTCAAAAAGCACCCCGATTCGTGAGAGGCAAGGGGACTCACGTTCAAAAAGCACCCCGATTCGTGAGAGGCAAGGGGACTCACGTTCAAAAAGCACCCCGATTCGTGAGAGGCAAGGGGACTCACGTTCAAAAAGCACCCCGATTCGTGAGAGGCAAGGGGACTCACGTTCAAAAAGCACCCCGATTCGTGAGAGGCAAGGGGACTCACGTTCAAAAAGCACCCCGATTCGTGAGAGGCAAGGGGACTCACGTTCAAAAAGCACCCCGATTCGTGAGAGGCAAGGGGACTCACGTTCAAAAAGCACCCCGATTCGTGAGAGGCAAGGGGACTCACGTTCAAAAAGCACCCCGATTCGTGAGAGGCAAGGGGACTCACGTTCAAAAAGCACCCCGATTCGTGAGAGGCAAGGGGACTCACGTTCAAAAAGCACCCCGATTCGTGAGAGGCAAGGGGACTCACGTTCAAAAAGCACCCCGATTCGTGAGAGGCAAGGGGACTCACGTTCAAAAAGCACCCCGATTCGTGAGAGGCAAGGGGACTCACGTTCAAAAAGCACCCCGATTCGTGAGAGGCAAGGGGACTCACGTTCAAAAAGCACCCCGATTCGTGAGAGGCAAGGGGACTCACGTTCAAAAAGCACCCCGATTCGTGAGAGGCAAGGGGACTCACGTTCAAAAAGCACCCCGATTCGTGAGAGGCAAGGGGACTCACGTTCAAAAAGCACCCCGATTCGTGAGAGGCAAGGGGACTCACGTTCAAAAAGCACCCCGATTCGTGAGAGGCAAGGGGACTCACGTTCAAAAAGCACCCCGATTCGTGAAAGGCAAGGGGACTCACGTTCAAAAAGCAACCCAATGGGATGAGAATACTACTTGTATGTCAAGTTTCAGGAAAATCGCCGTATGACACTTCCCTAGTGTTACTTGTTAGCCGAGTAATTGGAGTTCGCCAAGTTAGTTAGTTTAAAATTTCTTAATACACTATGGTCGCGTTCAGCAGAGAAAACCGCTTAGTAGCAATCGAATGTGATTGGTTCTTACTTTTAGAATCAACGAATCAACGTCAAGTGTTGACGAGACGATAACTGAGCGCTTTCTCTGCTGAACGCGGCCCATGCTAGATCCAGCATAATTGTGGATCTAGCACGGACATGCACCAATCGATCGTTTTACCATGGCACCGAAAAGTTGATCCGGCCACGTAGTTCCGCCGGCTCTAAAAAGGATCCAGTTAGCGCCACTGTACCGGCTAGAGAAAGCGTTACAGGAAAAACGGCGGCGTGGCCCCTCTCAGGTTTCTCTCTGATACAATTAATACCTCGGAAGACGATAACATTTTCTTAAAAACTACATATATAAAGAAATCAGAAAATGAAAAGTAAGTAAATGTTAATATTTTAAAAGTACAGTGTTATTAAACATTATTTATTACTACTTTTTACAAGACATGTTTGCTCTATTATTACCTTTGTCATTAAAACAGTATAAGGTATAAATTTTTTTTACCATATCATTGATATATATGTCAGCGATGGTTCTAATATTATAAATAATTAAAAGTTGATAATCATTCGAATTAATAGCATTAAAATATCGTAGATCATGGGACAAAACACATTTCCCGACAATTGAGGCCCAACGATTGTTCCCATGTTGGGATAAGCCGGCAATAAAGGCCACTTTCAACATTTCCATAAAGCATCATTGTAATTATTCAATTTTCTCAAATATGCCAATAGAGAGAAGAGAAAATGCACAAATATTTATTAAATAATACAGAAGTATGTATGCAATGGACATACTTCAGCACTACTTCTTCTATGCCTGCTCATCTCGTGATGGTTATGATTACATCGATGCACTTCTTTCCTTCGTGTGACAATTGATAGTCATTCGAATTAATAACTTTAAAATATCGTAGATGGAACGAAACAAATTTCCCGACGATTGAGGCCCAACGATTGTTCCCATATTGGGACAAGCCAATAAGAGCCACTTTCGACGTTTCCATAAAGCATCACTGCAATTATTCAGTTTTCTCAAATATGCCGATACGACAAGAGAAAATATACAAACATAAATTAAATAATACAGAAATATGTATGCAATGGACATACTTCGACACCACTCCTTCTATATCTGCTCATCTCGTGATGGTTATGATTTCATCGATGCATTTCTATCCCAATAATGGCATAGATAAGGATTACTTCTGGCGCAATCCAGACTCAGAGCATGTACAATTTGCGGAAAGAGTTTCAAACAAAATCATAATGAAGTTGAAATTTGAATGGTTTAAACTTCTGAAGAAAGTGAAGGTTCCGAAACTGCAACTTGTCGCAATCCCAGGTTTTCGAAATGATATTAATATGAACTTCGGTTTCGTCGCAATAAGGTAATAGAAAAATTGGAAGCAAATATTATCTATCGAAATACAATTTTTTTAATCAAAATTAGAAATACGTATACCAACACATATTTTTAATTTAGTATATGGTTATTTACTGAGAAATTATTTTATATTTTGACATGAAACTATATGCAATTCTAAATAGAATATATATATATGTATAAAACATATATCGTACATCACATTGCATAATTAGTTTCTATAATAACTCTTACGTCGTCATTTATCATTTATTAAGTTCAGAAAACGTTGCTTTTTTACGCTTTTCAGGAGAAACATTAAGATTATTATTATGTAGGATGTTGCCTCTAACGATAGCATTTACAAGAATATGTCCACTATTTTTAGAAATACTAAAATATTGTGATTATGAAAGTAGCACTGTATCAAGAGGACCATAATATGCTAATAATAATTTTTTAAAGGAGGCGCGTCGGAAATTTCAAGATCAATATTTTCGTATCTCTAAAAATAGCGGAGATATTCTAAGTGCTGCAATTAGAAAAAACATTCTTTATATGCAATTTTATGTTTATTGTTTAAGTTTTATAAATTTGATTCTTATGTTTTTTTAGAGAAACAAGTATTATTTACAACGAAAATCTACATTCTATTGCGCATAAAATAGAAGCGGCATGGTCGATAACACGTGTAATAGTATATCAATGGTTTGGTAATTTAATTAATCCATCTTGGTGGTCTAAGTTGTGGTTAAACGATGATCTTATTACATTGGTCGGAATGGACGTTATGAATGCCATCAATGCTATTGAGGTTATTATGTTTTCTTAATGTATATCTTTAATATGCTGAATATATGCAATTAAATGCAATACTTGATATCAAGATAGTAGGAAAGTTCTGGAACTATATATTTATAATTAAAAAAATGTAATGTTAACTGTAAATCTTGGATTACGAAGAATTTTTAAATGGAAATTTTGCATTGCGGATATTCATATCTTAAGAGACTACTATGCGCTGATTGTTTGGCACTTTTAAATTGTTATAAATTCTACAATAAAAATAGAAATTTGGTTAAAAAATAACACATATTGAAATTATAATAATTTCAGCAATAGAACCAGGAGTAATATTAATGCATCCTATTAATGTGTACATTTCCTTTGACTAGTTAAATATTTACTTGATCATTAAAATATTGAAACTTTCCTCTTTAGCATTACAAAAATTCGGAGATATTAGATTTACTCATAGTTCAAGCTCAATATGAATCTCTCCAACTGGAT
>NW_021849710.1:278-526 GCF_003651465.1 Formica exsecta | reverse complement strand
AACCGGAACGATTGCACGCCGCACTTGTCTTGCGCTTCTCACCGCATTGCGACCATTGCTTCGCGCCTGCGCGTTACGCAGATCCTGTTGCCAGCGACCGCCTTCACCGCACGCTATTGCCAGACCCTGCACGCTGTATCTATCTTTCTCTAACTGAATAAACTATCTCTTTCTACCTATACTGTGTCTCGTAAGCTTGAGTCTCCCCTCCTCTCGAACCCGGACACCGACGAGCCGATCCGAGCGTC
>NW_021849710.1:0-127 GCF_003651465.1 Formica exsecta | reverse complement strand
TCTCTCTCTCTCTCTTGGTTATTCTTCCTCTTTTTTAATTTTAAATAAACCATCCTTTTTTTACATTTGCTCTTTCATTCTATCTTTCCCTCTCTCTCTTTAAATTAAATAAAATAGATAATATTAA
>NW_021849709.1:0-1989 GCF_003651465.1 Formica exsecta | reverse complement strand
CTTCCCCCAGGGATCAGCGGTTCTGCGCCGAGACGTCTACGTGGATGACATCCTCACGGGCGCACCCACCAACGAGGAAGCCATGGACCTCCAGCGGCAACTAACGGAGCTGTGCACGGCGGCGGGTTCCCGTTGAGGAAGCAGTCGGCGAACGACCCCCGCCTGCTGGATCACATCCCGGCGGAGCACCGGACTCAGCGCGACCGACTGTCCTGGACTCCACAGGAGAGTCACGCCACTCTCGGCCTCCAGTGGCACCCGGGCATCGACTGCTTCTCCTTCTCCACCAGGTCCATCGCAGTGCCAGCGTTCACGAAGCGGTCCGTCCTCTCGCTGACGGCCCGCCTATTCGACCCGCTGGGCTGGCTGGCACCGACCGTAATCTGGGCGAATATCCAGTTCCAGTCCACCTGGCTGAAGGGCTTGGACTGGGACGCGCCATTGAGCAGCGCCGACGCATAACTATGGAGCGAGTTCGCCGACAATCTCCCGAGGCTGGAGGAGATCCGCGGCACATGCTCCTCAGCGCAGCACAATCGCGAGTCGAGCTGCATGGATTCGCGGACGCGTCCGAGCGGACCTACGCCGCCGTCGTTTATGCGCGGACGGAGACCTGCAACAAATCAATAAGCATTTCAATAATTTCAGCCAAAACTAAGGTAGCACCATTGAAGACCGTGACTCTACCTCGCTTAGAGCGGCTTCTCTGCTCACGCGGCTGGTAGCGCGCGTGCGGCGGGTTCTCGGTGCCGAGGACGCGGCCGTGCACCTGTGGTCCGACTCGACCGTCGCCCTGGGCTGGATCCGCGGCCACCCGTCACGCTGAAAGACGTACGTCGCCAACCGGGTCGCCGACGTCCAGACTGCACTGCCTGGGGCCCAATGGCACCACCTCCCGGGGACGGAAAACCCCGCGCAATCAAAAAAACTGCGCATCGCGAGGCATCTCCCCGACCGAGCTAGTCAACCACCCGCTCTGTGACCGCCTGGTGCCGGCGATGGAGGCGCAAACCAGAGACCAGAGCCCCTCCCGCCACATCAGATGAGCACCAGTCGACGGACACCCTATCGGCCTCCGAATGCGACGAAGCTCGCCAGTCATGGATCCGGGTGGTGCAGGCTGAAACATACCACGCTGAATTAAAAGCGCTCGCGCGGGGAGCCCCGCTATCCAACCGAAGCGCCATTAACAAACTTACCCCATTCGTAGATCCTCGAGGAGTCCTCAGGGTGGGCGGGCGCATCAAGCACGCCCTCTTGGCTTACGACGAGCGACATCCGGTGATTCTGCCAGGCTCGTCGCACTTCACACGGCTCATCATCGAAGCCTGTCACAGGCGAACACTGCACGGCGGCGTGCAGCTTACCCTCGGGTCCATCCGACAGCAGTATTGGATACCCCGAGGGCGACAGCTTGTCAAGGAGGTGATCCGACGGTGCGTCACCTGCGTCCGATGGCGGGCGGCCTCGCAGCAGCAGATCATGGGAGATCTGCCGCGCCTCCGAGTCACGCCGGCAAGGCCGTTCCTAAACACCGGCGTCGAATACGCCGGTCCCATTCAGCTGCGCACAACGAAGGGGCGCGGACATCGCGCATACAAGGCCTTCATCGCGGTCTTCGTGTGTCTCAGCACGAAGGCCGTACATTTGGAGGTCATGTCCGACTACTCGGCGGAGGCATTCTTGGCCGCCCTGCGGCGATTCACAGCACGGCGGGGGCTCGTCGCAGCCTGCATAGCGACTGCGGCACGAACTTCGTCGGGGCCGACGCCCAACTTCGAGCGTTCTTCACCGCCAGCAGCCCGGAGCAGCGGAAAATCGCCGACCAGATGGCCAATGAGAGCATAAGGTGGTGCTTCAACCCACCGGCAGCACCCCACTTCGGCGGACTCTGGGAGGCGGCGGTGAAGTCCTTCAAACATCACCTCAGGAGAGTGCTAGGAAAATCGACCCTCACCTATGAGGAGATGAGCACTCTCCTCGCGCAAA
>NW_021849708.1:0-218 GCF_003651465.1 Formica exsecta | reverse complement strand
ACTGTAACACAGGTTAATGCGGAAATTAATTTAAATGAAGATGAATATCATTCTCAATATTACTTAGCTTTTACAGCATTTACAAAACGATCAATAGATGTTCCAAAGTTTGCTTGTGTTTCTTGTACAAAATATTGCTTCAAAAGAGATATTGTTATAAAAAAAATTTGTAAAAAAATGATACAATAGTTTGGAACAATTTTATTAATGATATAGGA
>NW_021849707.1:355107-374531 GCF_003651465.1 Formica exsecta | reverse complement strand
CAGTATTATAATATATTTATAATTATTTATAATATATTATTAATATATATTTTTAGTTGGAAGAACGAAACATCGAATTAGAAGGCACGCGGGCGCGAGTGCGCGTGTTAGAACGCCTTCAGCAACGACCACCGACGGAAGTCGAACCAGAAGCGGATCTGGAACAACCCAGATGCGAGCAGAGCGGCGTCGAGCCTGGTAGCAGTACGGAGTCCGCGCGAGATCATCATCAGCCGGTAGAGATCAAACCGTCGCCACGGCGGCGTCCTAGTCGTATACCTTTACCTGGCAGCGCGAGTGGCAAGACGTCGTCGACGACGCCTACGACAAGCGCGACTACGATCGCGCCACCGCGATCTAGTCACGGCAGGAACGACAGCAGGGAATCGCTCAAATCGCTGACGAGACCACCGCGTGATTCTAGTCGTGACAGCCACGGCGGCGGCAAATCGTTATCGAAAGCACGCGACTCTAGCCGGGATTCACTCGGCAATAGGAGTCTGTCCAAGAACGGCGGCAACGGAAGCAGCAGCAGTAATGGTAGCGGCGGCAGCGGCGGCGGCGGCGGCGGCGGCAATAAGGAAGCAAATCGGGAGTCATCCCTGAATAACCGATCCCTGCCTCGTAACAATTCCAGCCGAGATTCCCTAAATAAATCCTCCTCGCTATCCCGTGCCCGTGACTCGTTGGAATCTAACAACAACCTCAGCACATCCTCACCTACGACAAATACCCCTCCCCGACGACCGCCCGCTCCCGCGCGCCGTTCCCACAGCCTGGCGCGCGCGGCGACGTCTGTCGATGCGTCCGAAAACGGCAAGGTACGACCTGTAAAGCAATTCTTTTGGAGCAGCTGGCTGAAGTCACCGTTGTCCAACGGCCCGGTATAGTAGAAAGCTCTCGGCAAGCCTTCTCTTCCTATGAACGACAGACCACAGTTGCTCTTTCTCTCCCCTCCCCTCTTAGACACAATCACGGTCTCTAACAGCGTATCCTTTGGAAAACTATTGTCTTGCTTTTATAGTAAGATCCAGAAACCGTTATTTCTTTCTGATACAGTCCCATCTCGGTCTGGATTTATTTTAAGCTTATCAAAATTTGGCTAGACAGATTAAATGGCGTCGCTCTCATTGACTATCTACTTTCTATTCTACCATCATTTCTACTTGACAATAAATTTCTCTACACTGTCTGTTTGTCTTACTTTTATATTTCTCGTCATTATGACGATCACTGTTACTGTCATACTGTTACATCACATCGCGTACAATAACCGTAATTACAATAAACGTGACTATATCAACCGGTGATACTAAGAAAATACATATGTTTACGTTTATATCTGGTCCGATTTCTTGCGATGATACAGACAGATGTATGCAACATTGTCATTTTTCCCCCCGTTTTTCCCACGGCATCTTTTTTCATTACATCCTTTTTCTATTCTCCTATCTCTACCACGGACTTCGAGACACGGTACCGCCAATGTATGATCATACAAAGACGGAACTTTTCTGTTTTCGCTGAGAACGTACCACTCTTTGCCTAGTAAACCAATGTTCCTGAAAAACACATCTCTAACAATACATGCAGAGACTCGAGTGAGCGAATCGACCGAGATTCTTATATTAAAACCATCAATTGCCCGCCCGACCGTCCACCATACCGAAATCAGTCTGACCTGGAGGGCAGGCGAGCGTGCGTTCGAGCCCGTCCCCGGCGGTCCAATAAAGAAAGAAAATGGCCCCTTCTCGCGTGCCACCGGGTTTTTCTCGTAAGTTATGCTTCTTTTATTATCATTTGCTTCGATGCTTCTCTTTTGGATGTGGTGAGCTGCAGCCTCTGCCTTTTCAATCCACTTTCATGTATCCTAGCTTACACCAATAGAGTACACCTTAGTTTTAACGTTTTCACTTGGATTTTAGCATGCGCACATACCCGTAGTTAAATCTCCCAGGGGTGAGTATTAGTAAAAATGCTTATGCCCGCGAATATTTATTACGTGAGAGTTCTTTTAGCTTTCGGAATGTATAACAACAGTTTTAATATGCTAAGATTTTTTTGCCTGGACGTAGAGTTAATATAAACGGACTATTCATTAAGTTAGTCTGCTATCATGAAGTTCAGCATTTAGAGATTCTTATCTTTATTTCTCTCTTTCAAGAAAGAATGCTAATTCCATAAATATTAAATTTAGACTAAAGTATATAATGGAAATTAATATATTTTTTTAGTTTTCTAATCCCTAAGCAACTTTAAAAGTAGATTCTAACAATCCGTAGCAAAAATGTTGGAAATTAGCGTAAAATGAAATAAGTATACGATATTTTGTATCGGTATATATCGCATTTGGTGATAAAGGGTTATCGTGGTTGCTCGTTGAATTTTCAGCTTTTTCTCTTCTTTCGATCGTTTATTTGCAAGATCCATGCATGCGCGGCCGATCGTGGAATATTTATTCAAAGTCTATGCATTCGTCGCGACAAACACGAGCTTTTGTCGATGAAATTTGATTGAAATAAGACCGACCGCTCGATAAAAGTAAAAGACGTTCTAGGCACGTTTAGACAATTTCAAATTTGCCTTTCGCCCATAAAAACGCACACAACCATACACGTTCGATCCGACACATATGTCCAATTTACCTCGACACTCCCTTGGTTCCGCCAGTACATATTTTCAAGCATTTGTTATTCTCACGATGTAGAGAGTCAACATTTCTTTTAGCACGCATCTTTCCGATCGTCATGAGCATTCACCTCGCGCCAGCGAGCCATCCTTTCCGCTCATACGTTTGTGTGTTTAGTTGGTTTGCTCTTTTCGTTTGCTGAAGTTTGATCTTATTTGCTAGCGTTGCTTGTATGCGGATGTAAAAGCCCGAGAGAGCCGTCGCAGTCGCGATCTACTACAGTCGTACAGCGCGATTTTGAAGGAAAATGAATCGAGCACACGCTTACCTGCTTGGCCTTGCGGTTCATTGTCCATCTCATGTCCAGCAATATCGCGCGCGGAACGATGCTTTATGATATTTTACGATATATTCGTCCATACATTCGCAAATATAATTCCATGAGACGCTCTCTTGATTATTACGATTCTTACGTACGTTAACATTTTTACAATATGATTGAATTCGAATTATCAATAAAACTGCTTCATATGAGATTTTTACTTTGGCCCATACAACATGTTTTATAAATATGGGATGACATCTTGATACCTCAGCATTAAAACAGACAGTGATATCAATAATCGGTATCTACAATTAATTGCAGATTTTTATCATCTTATATCTATAATTTTCTACAAACACAGAAATTGATTGTTCTACTGGCTGTTCCAAATTCTTGGGTATTAATATAAAATTTATTTTTATCACATGCACTTTCAAGACGACACGGATTGTAGTCTTGGCGGGAGAATTTTCTCGCTTGTAATAGAACAGCAGGGTGCGGTTTATTCGTCTAACTGACTAAACTAATTAATACGCATATTTTTCAGAACTGCACCGAACCACCAAGTTCCTGGTGCTCGACCAACAGCAGTTTCCGGCACAGTGATTCATCGCTCTATCCAGACTCCCTGAATCAAGAGACATCGTCCGTCACCGGTTCCACGCGGGTGGAATTCATAATCGGTTCACCCACCAGGCGCTTCCGTACAAGCGCCGCGTGGCCTCATCATTACTTCGACAGTATTAACTCGGCGGCTACGGTACCGGAGAGCCTGTTAACCGACGAGTTCCCTTTGCGACGCGGTGAAGCTCTGGCCGAATGCGATTCGCTCGAATGTCATCCAATTTCAAGCGAGGAATAAGTGCCGCGTAATCGTTGACATTGCGTCGTCGGATTTATGGAACAAATAGGGTTGAGTCGCGTAGCGAGCAAGTTGTTCTGGCTTCTTTTTATTATGTTATGTTGGATAACTGGCTCTGCAGACATGCGGTCTTATCCGTATCATGTCACCGATGAATATGCGAATGTAGAAATAATAGAATGTAGGCGCACACTCATTTAGGAAATACGACACGCTGAAAGAATGACATTCGCATTCCTAATGACCCTTATTCCGTGCCTTTTTAATATCGAAGTTAATGGTTTTTTTTTTTTTAAACATCTTACAGTAATTCTAAACGAGAAAAATCCATAACGGTGTGTTTCTAAATTGAAATATATTATACAATACTATTTCTCACTACAGGATTTATTATATACTTTTCTCAAGTTGCATTTAGAAAGCATTTCATACATCTTTGTAATATGGCAAAAATACTTTAGCAATCTTATCTAATCAAAAGTAATATATCGACTTGTCTTGCGAATGTGCATCAATTTGTAACGAATAGAACTGACATAGCTAATAATAATAATTGCGAAAAGATTTATGCTATGTTTTCACTGGCGATATAGAAATATAGTCGAAATTTCGAATTTGTATAAATATATCACGTTTATTTATAGCACAAAAGAAAAACGCAGAGACATAATCAAAAATTATTTCACATCTTTTAACGAGATTCTACAAAAATACATATTACTTTTATTGTATCCAGACTTCTCGTAACTATATGAAACATATACCTAACTTATATTGAAAGGTATACTAATTCATATCAATCAAGAAAAATTTTTTTTAATATCTATAGAATTTTTTGTATATATTAGTAAAGGCAATGCCGAACATTTGTGTCTATTCATTTTGATATTTTTTTATATTATTTGATATTATATTTTCTAATACCGTATAAATGAAGAACTTGGTTTACTTAACCAACATCAAGAATGAGTTTGTTAATCAAACTTTCAATTACTTGGTCCTTGTTCAGTAACAGTACTCTGCAATTCTGTTGATTTTGTATCTACGTGTCTTATATATCATTAGTCTTGTGTATTTTTTACATTATTGAATATTATTAGGTCTTTAACAGAAAATTTCTCATTGCGTCTAGCAAAAGTGTCGTTAGCACTCAGGTATGTGCTAAGTTCCAATCAGATTATTAACTCGCAACAGAGAATACCAGAGTCGATAGTTCACATTCCATATGTTCAAGATGCAATTTTATATTCCATTTAGCATTTGTATCTTCGATTTGAATCTGTGTTATAATTGTCTTCTTATTTATTGCATATATTGTAATAATAAGGATATATGACGATTGTAATTGACGAAAAGCATTATTTGTGTATACTACGGGTAAGCGGATTACATTAAAATTGAAATTCAGAAAATGAGGGTGATACTGAAATTCATCGACTTCGGAAATATATCGAGTGCACTGTTCGCATTCTCTTTTGAATATAATACATATCACGTTTAAACATTAATTATCGCGCGCTCGTCCACGAGATACAATTAACGGATATACATTGAGGGCACGAACATCGAATACCTACAGAACGTTCGATTTATGTTCCGTCCGATTCACTCATATGTTGCACGGTATGTTAAGAAAGTTTATATTTAATTTCGCTGTTTATTTGCGTTGTTCGTTCGCAAAATGTATACCATACTCGAGAGTGATAAGAGTGAGCAATGTTGATCTTTACTCGTCATAGGGAAGTTGAGGCTCGTCGGAGTTAATTATAAATTAACTATTCGTCGGAATCGCATTTTAATTCGTGTAGCTCGCGACTCCGGGGAAACACTATATACTACACAGTTCCTCGCTTCTCAAGAAACAACCGATTTAATTATTTATAACTAACAATGACAATTATTGTGAACACTGAATAATATAATCACAGATGGAGCCTGTGATCCTAGTTATAAATAAACTGCAAAACATGTGATTAACATATAGTTTAAGGTGTAAACCACAGGACTGACGGACTCTACTTATTATTTTATTAGCGCCTAATCGTTTTTACGCGCGGCGAAATGAACAGAAAGACCGATGCGCATTCGGTGAATCTTGCTCTTTTTCATTATCTTCTTTTTTTCGTACGAGGGTTCGTAACGCCGCGAATGCTCAGATATTATTGTTATTCGTACAGTCGGTGGATTTTCTGGTGCCCACATCAGTGTACGCGCTGCCGACTGGAGGCTATTATTTTTATACCTTTAATTAACGAGCGTAATATCGAGAAAGAGCGTATAAATCGGCTGCAACGGTACAGCAGCCTCCCGACCCGATAGTTATTTAAGCAAAACGCTGTCACTGTATTATATTTTATCTAGTGTCTAGATATATGTCTTATCATTATAGGAATTATTAATTATTGTTTTACGGATATATATACACACACCGACACATTTGTATATAGATGACGTCGCGATTTATTTAAATAGCTCCGATGTAAATAAATTATCTATAACGAATCTGCGATAATGTGATCCTATTAATAAAATGAAATTACCTAAAGATATTTATTTATTTATTAATCTTCAATTATTAATTCTCATGCTATTTTTAGGAGTTTGACCGATCATTACAATTAAAAAAAGAACAGTTCTGCAGCAAGACACATATTATATTTCGTCATATTAAGAAATTAAGAAACCGGTTGCAATATTTTATCTTTTGCGATATAATCACTAATTATCTGAATTGATATTTATATACGAGAATACGCTGAAATCTTTCAGTGAAATATGACAGCTTTAGATATGGTATAATATATCGATAATTTTGAGATTAATCTTATTGCATATATATATTTTTAAAACGATTAATTACATATATAAACGTAAAATGTTTATATACATATATATTTTAATATCATACAAAATTTATGTCAAAACTCATTTTCATTGATCGATCTAGAACGTTATCAATCATAGCAGATACTACTTCTGATAGAGAAAAATTGCCAATGTGCAATAATGAAAAAATTTATTTGTTGAGATTTTATTCTTGCATTTTATCTATATTTTATTGTTTTATTATTATATTTTATTTTTTTCAGTTATGTGATTACAAGTGACAAGTGATACGTTTCCTGTCGTCGCGACGCGTCGATGCAGTTGAAAATTCCTGATAACGCGTGCGCGAAACGGCACATTTGCATTCCAACAATTAATTACTTGGAAAACATTGATTCGATGTAATTTTTTGTTGATTTCGAGCAGCAGCGACTTTTTTACATTCCTGACTTTGTACATAACTCTTGTGAATATAGTTAAATAAAAATACATTATAATAATACATTTGTGCTGCATGTGTAGTACGGCAGTAGCAAAATATTCCAAGTTTAACACGGTAGAGAAGCCAAGGCAATATTATGCAATATACAAAGAATTATGCATGCAACAGGCGTAATTCTTTGTCCAACTATGTAATTGTTGGAACAACAATTATATTCCATAATAACAGTACAGCTCAATGCGACAATATTATCGCACTGTCGCTCGCGTTAAACGGCGAGCATACATTGATTGTCATGCAACGACTGCTTCGTTTTTTACGGAAGAATGCATAATTTTCTTAAAAATTCTAAGAAGATCCCAAGTTTTATGCACGCTTAAACTCCTGATTGAAATTCACACGCAGAAACTTGACCAAGAAAACAAGCATGTAGGATTTCCTTGCAGGCATGTATAGTGTACTTCAGCTTCAGCTTCTTTATTCAGTTTCAGAGAATATAAGCGATTTTATATCGATATCGAGAAAACTTCGTATTCCTTGAATGTAAATGTCAAATTCGAGATTACCAATTAATTTTACCAATTATAATATTATCTTTCAATCGCACTTTGAACCACCGCGTTTTTTCGACGATCAAGTGTGCGCGTTTTCTACGGAATTAGATACTGTCCCTGTTAAACGGTTTTCTATACTAGGAAAAGTGTTAATAACTTTGAATGCCGTGCAAACAGGTTAATAGATAATTTATCATTCATCAGTTCGCCGAGAGCATCGCGAGTGAGCGAGAGATCCGGATGCTTCGCATTATTGTAGAGATCCAGCGACGACGGCGGACCTTGCGGAATTCCAAGTAACGCGTGATATGATCAAGTGAGACAACTCAAGAGGTCTTGTTACACCTTAAGATATGTATTTCGTAGTATATATATATATCTATATTCTCTATCTATAATGACAACAGATCTGTCACATCCCAATGAAGCAGAGTGCGGAGGGTACCCAAGCTCATTCGCAGATCCAGGAGGGAGAATACAATCCTTTCGCCGATCGTCCATCCGCACCTCTGACCTCGTACATAAGTTTTATATTTTTTTCTACTGTTATTGATTTTTTAAAGATTTATTTGATATTAATTCTAAACCATAAGCTGCAAATTAACGATCCGGATTGAATCAAATTAAGAAATTTAAATCAATCCAGTAAAAATATTATTATATATTTATATTATTTATTTCTCTATATTTTTTATGATACAATCACACAATAGAAAACGATATCTATCACATTCTGCACATTAGAAAATGATTTCGCCATATAAATTAGAGTTTATTTGATATAAATTCAAAGTATAATAAGATATTATTAATTCATATATATATATATATATATATATATTATTGCCTAATAAGCTTCACCTGTGACAAAATTATCAACATATTACTTGGAATCATATTCTTATTCTTATTATCAGTGAACTCTTAATTAAATTCATTATTTGATTCTAAAATGTACAATAATTACTGTAATTTCAATTACATCAAAAATTTGATATAGTAAATAATGTGTTATGATCAGATTTATTTGCCAAATATTCGTCGAATAATCATGGCAAATAATGTGAAAAAAATGTTTATCAGAACGGATCTCGTGAAACTAATTGTAAGTTAACGAGTTTGTATTTACGATTAAATATTATCTTATTTATACAATCGTGCAGTATTATCAAAATATTGCTAAATAAACAGGAAGATTGCACTCGTAATATCAATGATAAAAACTATTACAGAGATTTCGCTGCTTTCGTTCATCTGCTCAAGTGCGCGATCGGCACCGGTATACTCTTCCTGCCCCACGCTTTCAGAAGAACCGGCTATGTGATGTCCATCATTTGCGGCATCGTCGTCGGCGGGTTATGCACTCACACGGCCGTCACCGTCGTACGTGAGATAATGCGGAAGGCAAAACTTTTTATTTCGAAATTTTATCGCTAATTTAAAACGCGATAGCAATTAATAAGAGGTAAAAGGAAACTTCTCTCTCTCTCTTTCTCTCTCTTTTTCTCATTTATGACACCTGCCCTTTTCGCTATGACTCAATTGTTTTTGCATTGTCGATGAGATAATATGTGTGATAGAAGGTAAGGAAGTTCCCTCATCTCCGAATGCACAGACAGGCTCTCTCTTCGGTGTACAGGTGCAGTGCTCTCAGGCGTTATGCAGGCGCAATCGTGTGCCCATGCTGGACTTCGCCAAAACGGCGCAGTTCTCCTTCCAGACTGGTCCGGAGAGGATTCGAAAGTACGCCAGGCTATTCGGCGTAGTTACCAACGTCATCATTTGCTTCGTACACTTTCAGGCCGCCGTGATATACATCTTATACGTGGCCACGTCGTTCCAACAGGTATAACAACGCCGTGATTCTCATGTCGGATGGACGCAAAAGAGCATTGCGAGCCTTAATCGACAATTTTTATGAATGAAAAATTTTACGTTTATACGTAGAATGTTTGCATTAATCAATTTCAATTTTTTTTTAAATAAAATCTTTAATGAATTTAATGTCAACTTGTTTACTTTTTATGGAAATATTCAGTGCCTTGTATTAAAAAATTATTGTGATATTTTCATCAAGGAAAATTTTAGTAAAATTTCTTTCTTTTTGATCAAAGAAGATCTGTTAGAATGGGATTTTAGATCGGAATTTTATAGATTGATAGATTCTATGTTATCGGTGTTTGTTTTGCTTCTTTATTATTGTCTCTCTCTTTTTCTCATTTATGACACCTGCCCTTTTCGCTATGACTCAATTGTTTTTGCATTGTCGATGAGATAATATGTGTGATAGAAGGTAAGGAAGTTCCCTCATCTCCGAATGCACAGACAGGCTCTCTCTTCGGTGTACAGGTGCAGTGCTCTCAGGCGTTATGCAGGCGCAATCGTGTGCCCATGCTGGACTTCGCCAAAACGGCGCAGTTCTCCTTCCAGACTGGTCCGGAGAGGATTCGAAAGTACGCCAGGCTATTCGGCGTAGTTACCAACGTCATCATTTGCTTCGTACACTTTCAGGCCGCCGTGATATACATCTTATACGTGGCCACGTCGTTCCAACAGGTATAACAACGCCGTGATTCTCATGTCGGATGGATGCAAAAGAGCATTGCGAGCCTTAATCGACAATTTTTATGAATGAAAAATTTTACGTTTATACGTAGAATGTTTGCATTAATCAATTTCAATTTTTTTTTAAATAAAATCTTTAATGAATTTAATGTCAACTTGTTTACTTTTTATGGAAATATTCAGTGCCTTGTATTAAAAAATTATTGTGATATTTTCATCAAGGAAAATTTTAGTAAAATTTCTTTCTTTTTGATCAAAGAAGATCTGTTAGAATGGGATTTTAGATCGGAATTTTATAGATTGATAGATTCTATGTTATCGGTGTTTGTTTTGCTTCTTTATTATTGCAAAAACAAGATTATAAACTGGGAAAACAAGTAAAAAATCTTTATCTATGAGAAATTGTGATTACTTGCATTACTTTTCCATTGAACAGTTTTCACTTGTTTCATAATCTCTCATAGATATCTGATTTGAAGACAACAAATTATTTCGGGATGAATAACGTATGTTCGATATTTCCAGGTGATAGAATTTTTCTCGAGCCTTGAGATGAATCCACGAATTTACATCGTCATCTTTTTTCCCTTCACCTGTGCCCTGGGTTTCGTGCCGAACCTGAAATATCTGGCGCCGTTCTCCGTTATTGGCACTCTCTTCTTGAGCCTCGGTGTCTGCATCGCGCTCTATTACTTTTTCGACGATATTCCCGATCCTCGTAGACTAAACGCTCTTACGGAGATTCTACCTGTGCCCATGTATTGTGCTATCTTTCTATTTGCCTTACACAATATGACCCTCTATCTGCCATTGGAAAACACGATGAGACATCCCGATCATCTACCGCGCTTAATAATTGCCAGCATGTTGCTGAACACTGTTATATACCTGACTTTTGGTTTCTTTGGCTACAACAAGTACCCGAATGCCTGCGACACCGTCATCAAGAATTTGCCATTGGAAGAAACGTACGTGTATTAATTTCTGCCTTGCAAATTGCTTGCTTTGCCATTCATTCGGTTTTAATTGATATTACGATATCAATCATTTATTTGATTTATTTATTTTATTTGATTGATCAATTATAATTTTCCGGTTGAGAAACTGTCTGCTCTCTTTACAGACTCTTCATAAATGGAATTTATTTACAGAAGTTACATCATCGCGAATCTTTTTTCAGAAGAATTTATCATTCGTTAAAAATTGCGAATAAATCGTTACCGAAGGCGATTAAACTGTATATCACCGTTCGACGATCGACAAATATATGCCGACTGTCTGTTTGAAATGACAACTGTATAATTAATAGCAGTAACCGGTGTTAGCCGGTGATCACAGAACAGGATACGCTTAACATTTGCGTGGTCGTGCGTATCTGTTTAGTATTCCTGATTTATTTCATACATTCTGTCTACGTTGTAAAGTCACATAATGATAGACGGTATATCTATGGGGAATCTTTCAAATAAATTCAAGCGAAATTTAACAAAAGCAGAATCAGCAAACCGTAGAAAAGAATTGCGCATGCATATAATGATGAGGTTTCGTTATCCGAAAGGTTTAACTTAATATTAATTTATCAAATTATCACGGGGCATTGAATTTGATAATGCAAAAATGCGATCTAACAATATCAAGTACATTGTTGTACTCTTCTAGAAATTATCTGATTGCAATCTATAATATTAGGCTTATGACATCGATCGTGATGCTCGCGATCAATATATTTCGATCTTTTTTTTATTAAATCACATTTATATATAGGTAGCTAGCGATATTTTTTCAAACATGATGTAACTTATTTTATAATTTCGTTATCAAATTATTCTCTTGATTTGATTGTATATATACATTCTACACGTATTCAATGATTACGAATTTATGAAGTAAGAGAAGGTTTGCGTATTTCTACATTTTTTTAATTATATATAATTTCAATTTATTTTAATAGTATATATAAAGGCAACGCACCATATAATTATTTCAATGTAAATTATAAACATAAGTCTTCAGTTGCAACGTCAATTCTATTTAAGCGTCAATCAATCTATCTTTTTTTATATACGATAATATTCGTTCTGTGAAATTTGTGTATCACAAGTATCGTTGAACGTATCTCTTGAACGAATCAAAATATTGCTCCACGATAATTCATATCGATCGCAGACACGTTTGAAAATTGAAATTCACGGCCAATCTCATTATCGCCTTACAGACTCGCTTTATGCTTACGCATTGCAGCCTGGCTCAGATAGTCAAGATAGCCATTTCTTTATCGGTGCTGTTTACTTTGGGTTTGGCGTACTACGTTCCGATCAGCATCCTGTGGCCGATGATCCTTTCGAGAATTGCCACGAAGAGCTCGCTGTATCATCGATTGTACGAAATCTCGCTCCGGTTAGGTGGCGTAATCGGAACCAGTAAGCATGTCACGATATGGTACGAATGTTGAATGTAATTGTCAGGAAGTAAGTTGTCCTTGTCGGTTCGCAGCGCTGCTGGCCATCGCCGTGCCCCAAATGGTACCTTTACTGGGTCTGTTGTCCGCCTTGGGCATGTCGACGATCATGTTGCTGATACCCATACTAATCGAGATGACGACTAAGTGGGCGGAAGCCACGAGGCCGATGTTCGCGAAGAACGTTGTTATTTTCGTCGTGTGGCTGCTGATCTTGGTGCGATTCTTCTCCGAAATAATAAGCGAGAATAAAACGCGAAAAAATATAATCGCAGGATTTGATTCTCTGCGAAACCTTGAGAAATTTATATAATCTTATTTTAAGAGTTTTTCTATTTAAATAAGTATAAAATTAATTGTTTTCAAGTTGTTAAAAAATATGTTTGAATCTTTGAACTTTTTATATCTTTGAAAAAAAAAAAAATCAACTTAATGTAGAATGTTTGCATTAATCAATTTCAATTTTTTTTTAAATAAAATCTTTAATGAATTTAATGTCAACTTGTTTACTTTTTATGGAAATATTCAGTGCCTTGTATTAAAAAATTATTGTGATATTTTCATCAAGGAAAATTTTAGTAAAATTTCTTTCTTTTTGATCAAAGAAGATCTGTTAGAATGGGATTTTAGATCGGAATTTTATAGATTGATAGATTCTATGTTATCGGTGTTTGTTTTGCTTCTTTATTATTGCAAAAACAAGATTATAAACTGGGAAAACAAGTAAAAAATCTTTATCTATGAGAAATTGTGATTACTTGCATTACTTTTCCATTGAACAGTTTTCACTTGTTTCATAATCTCTCATAGATATCTGATTTGAAGACAACAAATTATTTCGGGATGAATAACGTATGTTCGATATTTCCAGGTGATAGAATTTTTCTCGAGCCTTGAGATGAATCCACGAATTTACATCGTCATCTTTTTTCCCTTCACCTGTGCCCTGGGTTTCGTGCCGAACCTGAAATATCTGGCGCCGTTCTCCGTTATTGGCACTCTCTTCTTGAGCCTCGGTGTCTGCATCGCGCTCTATTACTTTTTCGACGATATTCCCGATCCTCGTAGACTAAACGCTCTTACGGAGATTCTACCTGTGCCCATGTATTGTGCTATCTTTCTATTTGCCTTACACAATATGACCCTCTATCTGCCATTGGAAAACACGATGAGACATCCCGATCATCTACCGCGCTTAATAATTGCCAGCATGTTGCTGAACACTGTTATATACCTGACTTTTGGTTTCTTTGGCTACAACAAGTACCCGAATGCCTGCGACACCGTCATCAAGAATTTGCCATTGGAAGAAACGTACGTGTATTAATTTCTGCCTTGCAAATTGCTTGCTTTGCCATTCATTCGGTTTTAATTGATATTACGATATCAATCATTTATTTGATTTATTTATTTTATTTGATTGATCAATTATAATTTTCCGGTTGAGAAACTGTCTGCTCTCTTTACAGACTCTTCATAAATGGAATTTATTTACAGAAGTTACATCATCGCGAATCTTTTTTCAGAAGAATTTATCATTCGTTAAAAATTGCGAATAAATCGTTACCGAAGGCGATTAAACTGTATATCACCGTTCGACGATCGACAAATATATGCCGACTGTCTGTTTGAAATGACAACTGTATAATTAATAGCAGTAACCGGTGTTAGCCGGTGATCACAGAACAGGATACGCTTAACATTTGCGTGGTCGTGCGTATCTGTTTAGTATTCCTGATTTATTTCATACATTCTGTCTACGTTGTAAAGTCACATAATGATAGACGGTATATCTATGGGGAATCTTTCAAATAAATTCAAGCGAAATTTAACAAAAGCAGAATCAGCAAACCGTAGAAAAGAATTGCGCATGCATATAATGATGAGGTTTCGTTATCCGAAAGGTTTAACTTAATATTAATTTATCAAATTATCACGGGGCATTGAATTTGATAATGCAAAAATGCGATCTAACAATATCAAGTACATTGTTGTACTCTTCTAGAAATTATCTGATTGCAATCTATAATATTAGGCTTATGACATCGATCGTGATGCTCGCGATCAATATATTTCGATCTTTTTTTTATTAAATCACATTTATATATAGGTAGCTAGCGATATTTTTTCAAACATGATGTAACTTATTTTATAATTTCGTTATCAAATTATTCTCTTGATTTGATTGTATATATACATTCTACACGTATTCAATGATTACGAATTTATGAAGTAAGAGAAGGTTTGCGTATTTCTACATTTTTTTAATTATATATAATTTCAATTTATTTTAATAGTATATATAAAGGCAACTCACCATATAATTATTTCAATGTAAATTATAAACATAAGTCTTCAGTTGCAACGTCAATTCTATTTAAGCGTCAATCAATCTATCTTTTTTTATATACGATAATATTCGTTCTGTGAAATTTGTGTATCACAAGTATCGTTGAACGTATCTCTTGAACGAATCAAAATATTGCTCCACGATAATTCATATCGATCGCAGACACGTTTGAAAATTGAAATTCACGGCCAATCTCATTATCGCCTTACAGACTCGCTTTATGCTTACGCATTGCAGCCTGGCTCAGATAGTCAAGATAGCCATTTCTTTATCGGTGCTGTTTACTTTGGGTTTGGCGTACTACGTTCCGATCAGCATCCTGTGGCCGATGATCCTTTCGAGAATTGCCACGAAGAGCTCGCTGTATCATCGATTGTACGAAATCTCGCTCCGGTTAGGTGGCGTAATCGGAACCAGTAAGCATGTCACGATATGGTACGAATGTTGAATGTAATTGTCAGGAAGTAAGTTGTCCTTGTCGGTTCGCAGCGCTACTGGCCATCGCCGTGCCCCAAATGGTACCTTTACTGGGTCTGTTGTCCGCCTTGGGCATGTCGACGATCATGTTGCTGATACCCATACTAATCGAGATGACGACTAAGTGGGCGGAAGCCACGAGGCCGATGTTCGCGAAGAACGTTGTTATTTTCGTCGTGTGGCTGCTGATCTTGGTGCGATTCTTCTCCGAAATAATAAGCGAGAATAAAACGCGAAAAAATATAATCGCAGGATTTGATTCTCTGCGAAACCTTGAGAAATTTATATAATCTTATTTTAAGAGTTTTTCTATTTAAATAAGTATAAAATTAATTGTTTTCAAGTTGTTAAAAAATATGTTTGAATCTTTGAACTTTTTATATCTTTGAAAAAAAAAAAAATCAACTTAATAATTTATCAATCCTTTCTAATCTCAATTAATCGATCGTATTAGAGTATTAGTAATAAATATAATTATAAAATAATAATAATATAATTATAAATATAATTATTGTTTATTTGAAACATCAAATTTATTTTTGATATATGTTATTGTAATATCTGGTTTGTGTTATTTTACAGATTTTCGGGGCGATAGAAAGCATATGGTCAATAGTTAGAGAATATAGGGGGACGAAACAAGAAGAATGCTGATCAGTAGTTCTGGCCAAACTACTTAAGAGACTTTTAATACAAAATTATGAAGATGCTACTGCGTTACGCGAAAGAGCCAGGAGTTACTTGGATATTGAGAATGCAAAGAATCACGTAACAAGCTATGTAAGAAGTCGTTAACGCAGCAAAGCGAAAGGATTTATTTCTTTTTTCGACTGACGAATTGACTTGTTTGTACAGTAATTCGTGCGAAAAAAATATTTTTTACATTCGTCAATGTAATTTTGTGAGACGAGCATATTGATTCGATTTACGCTTCGATTTTCTCGCTTCTAAGCGTGAGCATAAAGTGAGTTTAAGCATGATTGATATGGGGTATCGACGGTATCTAATTTCCGTAAAAACTGAAACGCGTGACATTTGCAACATCCTGCACGGCGGGATACCTTCAATTTTCTTCGGCCAGCGTTTACGTAAAGCACGCGACAAGACGGATTTGTGCCGCTTGCAACGTGGAAACAAGAGCGGCAGTTTACAATGAGAAACTGCATCGCAGTGCAGCAATCAAGGATAGAGAGGAGGAGGGAGGCCGTCAGAGACCTTCTTGCAAGGAGACGAAAGAGAGACGGCGAGAGAGCTCGCACTGTGAAGGGAAAAGGACGAGTATAAGGTGAAAGGGAACACATACGAGGTTCAGAGGCGCGAATCGAGCTGATCGCAGTCGAATAACCGACGTCCCTACGAAACCCGTGTGCGAGTAGGAACGAATTACTTGACGTAGTACTCTTCAGAAATCGACACAAGTGTCGATTCTTCGAGCAATTCGCCGATTTTAAAATTTCATTAATCGATTAATTACGCGGGTGCCAATGTTTGAAAGAGGATAAAAGTACAATGAGAAACGGAGATACACACATACACATATAATTTCGCGAGAATTAGGTAAAGAAAAAAAAAACATAAAGCAGAAAACAATTCGACGATTGTATGGTTGATATATACATATATTTCGAGAATATAACTTCGGTGAATTCGGATTTCGATATTCTGTCAATCCAAGAAATGATTATTCATTCAATACATTGCAAAAATTTAGATATATATTTTTAAAAGAATCCGAGTGTTATTTTGCAAATCAGATTTATTTATTCTCTATTTTCAGAGAGAGATCTTGATATAATCATTTTACACTACATATATTGCACATTTTTATCTTTAGAAGATCTATAAATTAAACCTTATTTAATTCTTATTATATATAATTTTTTTTTTATTTTATATGAAAATTTGCATTTTGACAACACATATAATTCTGTCAACAATATAAATTGAATACAAGAGCCACTATCTTTCTTTTAAGAGAAAGAGAGATAAGTTAGAGATTATATCTATGATATAGATTATAGATCGTAGAAAATATCTTACATGATTGAAGCACTTTCCAAGCAGCTTTGATAAATGAAAAAAAAAAAAAAATTTTTTTTTAACATACACGAATCGATTGTTTTATATGCGGACCAATTCTTTGTATAAAACTATAATACTTATATAAAATACTGATAAGTGTGGATTTGTCGAAATTCCATTTTAATTTCTGCACAAACTGTTTATCGTGTGTGTATCCCAAAGTAACATCCAATCGAGTACATTACAGACCGCCACTATCTACTCCCTCTCTTTCTAGTGTACACGCAGCGAGGAAGCTTATGCTCGGTAGTCACTCACGTGCACATCGACTGTTCGTATATATATACCTGGGTAACCTGAAGGAACTTGCCCAGTCGTGTGCGGTCTGTCACCGTTCCGCTACGATATCGTCGCCTGCGTCCCGTTACCTCGTTGTTGGCCCATCAGTATTGGACAAGGGAGCTCCCGCAGATATCCCGTAGAAAACGGTTACTCATCAATCACCCTGTGTCAATCATCGATTACCTGAGTACTAAACAGAAGAGACATGAGGAAAAAAATTATATTTTCTGGATAATCGCGGTTATTGATAAATCCATCATAGGGAGAAGAAAACCACGAAATATCTCCAGCGGAAATATTATCAATAATTTTTGATGGTATTTAAAAGTATCGTGCACCAAATGACTTATCGAATAATTTGTCGTCAGAATCAAAATTTCTGAGAATAAAGCTACGATTTTCTATCGTCACCGGGGAGAGAAATATATCTGATTTTCATCTCGCAGTGCGACCATGTGATATCTTTGAATTATCACATTTCCGACACGAAAAATCGCACTTAACGCAGATTCGCGACATAAATAATAAACAGTGACGAGTCTTTAATCATCGTCGGGAACGATCATCTGGTCATTGTCATTTTGCGCAATTACGATATGCGCCGGATGTCGGCAATTTGTTTGGATTTCGCCAGAGATATTGTAAATCATACTTGAAATATATCTATTGATCGTTTTATAATCCGACGATAAGCCATATTATCTCGCTGTATTATAAACGTAGCATTTAACAAAAGAAGCCAGAAAAAATACGAAACCTTGAATAGAACGTACGGTTTCAGAGCGCATGCGAGCACTTTACGTTTCTCGAAGAGTGGGAAAGAGAGAAAGAGATAGAAAGAAAATAGAGGACTTTAGATAAACGAGAAAATAAACAAAAAAATGTGTTTATATTGAACGTTAAATTAAAGGCAAGAGGATTGACAAGAACAATGATGTAAATCGGAAGCATTTAATGTTCTTTAACGTCGTCAAGGAAAGAAGTTCACATTCTTTGTAAATCGAGCGTGTCGTTCAACATATCTACATCGTAATACACAAGCGTAAGTACGATTTTAGTATGTAAGTTACGTTACGTTCTTTCTAGACAGTATTTCAAAAAAATTTATAGTCACTAAAATTTAATTTATGGGTTACTAACATTTGTTTTATGTAAGAGATGTCATTCTATAAAGATATTGATAAAGTCTTCTCTTGTAGTTTATATATGTAAATGGTTTATTTTAAAAATATATTTATCTATGACAATGAATATATTATTATCGTTGATAAGTTGTCAACTTGCTGATAGCATATAAAAAAGTGACATAATGCCACGTTTCTACTTGCAAGTGACAATTTATCGAATAATTTCTCAGTGTATAGAAGAAATAATACGCAAATATTCTTTTCTAATTATACACATATGATTCACTTAAGATGCGCTATCGAATCTTAAATATAGAAAATTTTAACGGCAGATTTTGTCAAAAGTTTTAATTACATTATATAATCCACACGGAAAATTTTTATATAAAATAAAATCAGCTAGAAATTAATTTAAAAAATAGTTATAAAATATAATCATATATTT
>NW_021849707.1:313532-354917 GCF_003651465.1 Formica exsecta | reverse complement strand
ATTTTTAATTGTTAATTTTATCTCTAATTTACAATTCAATAGTTTTTGCCTTCAATTTAATTAATTAGATGCTAGATATCTATTATTAAAAAAGTTCTATTAAAAATCGATTCCAGAGTTATCGAAAAGTCTGCCATTTTATTTTGATGCAATGAGATTACAGTGCATGTCTCATAAATACTATTACGCTACACGACAACTATAAACATCATGCTAATATTTGCCGAGAGATTGAATGACTGGTAACAGTTAATCCTTCTGAAGTGAATGTTCATATTACAGTAGGCATAAGAAAGATTGCGGATTTACGTTGCGAGAGAATTGAGCGATAACAACTTCTATGGGTGATTATCCTGATAAGTACAAGATTAGCAGTGATTTAATTCCACTCAATGTGTGCTCATGCTCTTTTGCATTAGCATACGATGAATGATCAATGCGATAAAAATACACGGTTCGCGTTAAAAAATAATATTTATATAATCTTATTATTATTTCGATTACAATTATGTCGTGAGAGTTAATAATTTCCCAGAATAAATTATTAAAATAATATAAATTTGAATTTTTTTTTTATATGATATTGATGAACATTTCTCGTAGGGAACTCTTGTAATATTATGAGTAATATTATTATCCTTTTTTTAAATTAATCCTAACTTGTGAAAGTTAGAAAGTTACAACTTCCAGGCAACTTAACTTTTTGCTATAGAAGATAAAAATAGTATCTTTTGTAATAATAGGATCTCTTGCAACGTCAGACAACGATCGTCTACTGCAAACGCGTGTTGAATACACAAAACAGTTATCATTTGTTAAATAATTTATTGAATGTAAAATGCAACTTTTGAGATATGAAACTATTTACAAAGGCTATGATTCATAGAAAATTAATACAAAAGATACAAGAGTTAAAAACTTTGAGATATTAAACTGTTTACAAAGACCATGATTTATAGAAAATTAATGCAAAAGATACAAGAGTTAAAAACTTTGAGATATTAAATTATGTACAAAAGCTATGATTCATAGAAAATTAATGCAAAAGATACAAGTGTTAATTGCAATCTACTCTGCAAATTATAAATATCATTTAATAAAATTCTTTTGCGTCTCAAGAGTAATAAAATGTACTTGTGCACTCAACTCGATTCTTGATTTATAACTTATCTATAAGTCTTCTGTGAATTAATCTACTTCGCTAAAATTAATTTATTGATCAACTTATAAAGAATTTATAGATTACAAAATTCACTCACGTACTTTCTCATATAATATCTCGGTATGACACGTGCAGATAAAAATATTAATATAGCTTTTTGAACAAAAGAAAAAGAAATATTTTTTTTCTAATTTTATTAATGTGTAAGATAAACGAATATAATTTATCGTAAAAATTAAAATCCTTTAACAAACAAAAGATACAAGAGTTAAAAACTTTGAGATATTAAATTATGTACAAAAGCTATGATTCATAGAAAATTAATGCAAAAGATACAAGTGTTAATTGCAATCTACTCTGCAAATTATAAATATCATTTAATAAAATTCTTTTGCGTCTCAAGAGTAATAAAATGTACTTGTGCACTCAACTCGATTCTTGATTTATAACTTATCTATAAGTCTTCTGTGAATTAATCTACTTCGCTAAAATTAATTTATTGATCAACTTATAAAGAATTTATAGATTACAAAATTCACTCACGTACTTTTTCATATAATATCTCGGTATGACACGTGCAGATAAAAATATTAATATAGCTTTTTGAACAAAAGAAAAAGAAATATTTTTTTTCTAATTTTATTAATGTATAAGATAAACGAATATAATTTATCGTAAAAATTAAAATCCTTTAACAAAAAATCAGTATATTTTGATATTATTATATTTAAAGTTTTATAAAGTATTAAATTATATCACAAAAAAAATTACATGTACTTAATCATACATTTTTAATTGTTATTATATAATTATATTATTATAAATTTTTCGATAACTTTTAATACTTTTTTTCAGATAAAGTTTTATCTCTGCAAATTGTCGACATTAATTGCAAGTAAGGATATTCTTGACATAATCCTTTGTGGTTTTTTGTACTGAAATATTTATAAGACGTAATCTCGTTTAATTATGCGAATCTTTCGCGACATTAAAATCTCTCGCATGTGTATGTACACAGAATACTCGTTCAAACGCATTCAAAGGATTCTCCAAGGTTTTCCAATTACAAATTCATTTGTTATCGCAATGTGCGATCACAGTGCATTCGTTCGCGTAATGTCGAGGGGGAGGGGACATTTTACCTGCCACTTTTACGTAAAATGGCGAAAGCAGATCAAGTCAATTGGTCGCACTATCGGCTGGCTACAATCTCGAGCGCAACAGATTCTCTTGCACAACTCCGCCTTTTTTTATTTCCCATTAATTTCTCAAGCGAATCTCAGTTCGAGTTGTCCACTGGATCGTAATTCGCAAAAAATTTCGTCATCGGCCATCGAAATAAACAGTGTGTTAGCTTTTATCGGCAAATAAATGTCAGAGAAACTTTTGAGAAAATTGGTCAAGGTGAAGTATCATAACGCACTTTTATCGAATACCTAGTGGGTATATAGTTGTACATGTTCTTTTATATAACTGATTATTTCTACCGATAATAAGCTCGCATCAGGTAGCTATTTTACGTCTTTTCTCACACTTTTCATTGTTTTCATTAATACACACACATATACATACACACATACATAATGCATATTTTAATAAATCAAAATATTTAATAAAAACTTATAAGTAATAATAATTGAGTTTTTTATAATGTTGCGATTCACAACTTATAACAAATCTTTATACAATTACAATTTTTCACAGATTTAATTACTGGCTTGTCAAATTTTTATACTGATTAAATAAAATTGATATTTGTTCTCTTTATCTATGTTTTCTCTATCTTTTTGAAAAATTTGTTTCTAATATTATCTATTTAAGTGATATAAACTGAGAAAATTAAAAGTGATATAAATCTAAGACGTCATTAAAAAATGCTAATCTTATCACAAAAGAAGTAATTTTAAAGAGATTCGTAGATCAAGCGACGCGGTAGCGTCGCGACGCCAAGTATTTATTTAACTCGAGTGTCTTTCTCAATATTGACATATGTAACTGCCAAGATAAAAAGGATTCATCAATTCTTATAATCTCAAAATGAAGCTTGACTTTAGTATTTCCCGATTAAATAAATATTGCAATAATACAGTGCATTTCATTAATTTTTTTTCTCGCGATTCGTTATATTACGGACATTCAGGACATTCAGGAGTATAAGAACTTAATGAACATATTGTTGCAGATGATGTCAACAGGTAATTTTGCACGAAGAAAAAGTTGCTCTTAAAATAGCAATTATATATAATTAATATGTTTGTTTTTATTGCTCTTGAAAAGACTTCCTGGATTACTACACTCCTACACTGATTTACGTCAGTATAAAAACTCGCGAGCAGTCAGTATTTGTTTAGTAGAGTCAGACATATTTTATATTTACAATGAAACGGCAGCGAAGAAGCATTATGTTTCCAAACAGCATGCTTGATCCGATGACGTTTATCGGATGCATCTGATTTGATACGTCTGCGATTCACGTTGTTTTGTATTTTCAAGATCACCGATCTAGATAAAGTTAGATAGAGTTGAGAATGTAATAGAGAAAAAACTATTTATTTGTTCCCAGTAACTTGATGTGTCTATTTTATAATGATAAAGAATATTTGCATTAAAAAGTTAGAAATATTAAAAATATTAACATCCTAATAACGCATTTTTAAACAACTGTAATAATCTATATTTCTATATATTATATATTATAACATATATTTAATCATAAAACTAAATTGCTGGCAATTTTCATATAGATCCGTTGTTTTTAGGAAAACCATGGGTCGGATAGAGAAAGAGGAATCGGCCACTGATATGAAGGAATTCAGCAGCAGGTACTTTCGCCATTTCATTAATATTTGATACCATGATAGAAATTTACAAATATTGATTAGAATAAATATTTCGTTGATTGCATTACAAAAAGTTTTGTTGATACTGATATTTTGCCGAAATTATGCAACTCATGCGATAACGATGAACACGAGCAAAATTGACAAGGACTCTCTTAATGAGTAGAGTCATCGTTTTTGATAGGCATCAATTGTAGATAACGCATTCTTTGTATACTCAGTGTCTGTAAAAATAATCGTTACTGATCGATGATGATTTTCATGGAATGCGATCATATCGCGTTTACGCGAAGATAAGAAACGCTTTGTATTAACTCGGTTTTTCCATACAATACTCTTTAAGTGTCTTAATTATTGATTGTTGAATTCGGCGAGTTGCATGACATTACATATAAATATTTATCGGAAATAATCTTCTCCAAATTATATACAATTATATACAATATTGTATCACGTATTGTTTATCAGAAAATAACGCATTGCAATATACATATATTGAGTGCCTAAAAAAGCAATGTAACAAAAATATCTTTTAGAAATCAAATACCTCTCTTTGTATAAATATTTCCATGTTTATATGAAAAATATTATTATAAGAATTGGAGAAAGAAAAGATATTCTATTGCTAAACTTAATTAATTTTGAAAGAGATGATAATACAAATAAAAAATATTAGAAATATTAATTTCTCTCGCTTTGAATTTATTTTTCTATCAAAAATTTTCATAATTTAATATGTTTTTGCTGCTACCTTTTTCTGTCTCGTTGTGTTTATTAAAGTGTGAATATCTTTTGAATTTATTTAATAATTCATGTTCCCCATCTTTAGCACGAAAATAGCTCCGAACATCATTGGCGAGTATAAAGAAAAAGATGAACTGTACGATCCTTTCGAGCATCGTGACAAGCGGAATGCAACTTCGTAAGTTTTGTTCTAGAATCTTTATCAGCAAGTTGATATGTATTTTTCATACTTCTCCTGATAATACTGTGCATTTTCTAGCATTCTATTTTTAATATTCAAATTACTAGACAATAATTATATTCGCGTATATGTTTACGCAAAAACGCAAATTCATCGTTTAATTTTAAGAATGTGGTCTCTGTCTTTGTTTGATTATCAGGAAAAATTCAAAATTGCAGTAGCCTATATTGCGATAAGAAATCGTTTAAACATGTTTGATGATCTTGATACATTCAGATAATAACGAAAAGAATATATTTGTTCAAGGATAAATTTTATTTAGTGTGACAAGATATAATCTCAAATCATGCATTAGAAAAAAAAAAGATTGTTTTTAGAACAATTTTTGCCCATAAATACAAAGATCATATTTATCTTATGGTATAACGATATTAATACACACAATTCGTGCTAAATTCATCACAATTCGTCTAATTCAGATTCTATTAACAATATATGTAATTTTTATTGCAAAAAAATAAATTAATTTTTACAATTTTTACAATTAATTGCATTTTACTCCTGTACTGAAATGAGATGAGATTAAATGAAATGAGATTATTATCATAGTTTTGATTATGCGTTTCAGGGATCTAGGCGCCACGGCGCATCTCTTGAAATCCTCCCTAGGGACGGGGATCCTGGCCATGCCGAAAGCTATTAAGAACGGAGGTGTGTTGTTCGGCGGAATCGGCACGATCATAATCGGTATCATTTGTGCCCACTGCGTGCACATACTGGTGCGTACGTCTCATGTGCTCTGTCGGCGTACTAAAACGCCGCAGATGACATACGCCGATACGGCGTACGCGGCCTTTCTCTGCGGACCCAAGCCGATCAGGCCCTGGGCATTCGTCAGCAAGATATTCGTGAACACGGCGCTGTGCGCGACATACGTGGGCGGTGCATGTGTCTATGTTGTGTTCATTGCCGCGTCCCTTAAGCAGGTACGCACCTTTACATAACTTATGACTGCATGATATTGTCCTTGCGCTGAGCTGTGCTCTCGCACGATGAGTGCAGCTATCGATACATTTTTACCGTATTTTAACTTAACGTAATACGTATGAGCATGAAAATTTTTCGAGTAATTAAAAATTTTTGAGTATATTTACCATATTGATTATCATTTTCATTTGTCGTCATACTAGGCAATCTGACGATTCACGGTTTTTATGATTTGTGCGATATCGAACGAGTGATCTTTCGATACACGATGATTATTGAGTTTTTAAATTAAAATAAACATTAATAAGTAATTAAAAAAAATTATGTTTGGTAACATAGCGATAACATAATTGCTACTTATCCAGATGTAATTATTGCTCAGTTTGATCATTTCTAATTACAATTTTTTTGTTATTATCGACTCAATGACTGAATACGTATCGCAAGTTGTCTAATTATTTTCAACTGTTTAATTAAAAAACTTTATTTTATTTATTTTATATTGTTATGATATTTTTTTTATGATATTTAAATACATCTTGTTTTATCTTTCTGTTTTCGAAGTTAAGACTGTCCTAATTCAAATTATATTATAGTAAAAATGACTTCACACACACACACATACACAAATTAAAAAAAAATATGTTAAAAGTAGAAATAGCAAAAATTTTGAGAGCACGTATTTACGAATAGAAAAACATAAACATGAATATTAAACATTTCATTGCTTAAACAATAGGTTATTTTCATAGAAAGATGTAAGGAAAGTATTCCATCGCATTTTTGAAGGAATGACTCTGTCTATCCTCTTTTTATAAGCGTACGAGTATCTTTTTCCTCTGCGAAACTATGCCGCAATGTTGCCTCGAGCCCTTCCATAAGTTGCGCAATCGATCTTTCCTGCCTTCACTGTGCATCTCCTTTTTTCTTATCAGGTCACGGATTTCCGCACCGGGAAGGATATAGATGTACGATTGTACATCGTCTCGTTGATCCCGGCATTGGTGCTGCTCGGTCAAGTGCGCAATTTGAAATACTTGGTGCCGTTCTCGATGCTGGCCAACATTTTCATGATGAGCGGCTTCGCGATCACGCTCTACTACATCTTCAGCAATGTTAAATCGATCGAGAATGTCAAGCTGTTCTCGTCGGCCGAGCAGCTGCCCCATTTCTTCGCGACTGTGATATTCGCCATCGAAGGTATCGGCGTTGTAAGTTCCACGTTATCAATGTATTTAATCGTATTTCTTGGCGTCTTCCGCATTCTCAAATCCGGTTATGATGGCGATCGCAGGTGATGCCCGTGGCGAACAATATGAAGAAGCCGCAGCACTTCCTGGGATGTCCTAGCGTACTCAACATCACGATGTCGATAGTGGTGATTCTGTATGCGGTGATGGGAGTGTTCGGTTACCTCAAATACGGCGAGGCAGTGGAGGCCAGCATCACGTTAAATCTACCCATCGAGGAAACGTGAGTGAATTGTGTCTCTCTTGCTGGATGTTCCATCGTAACATGTTATAGACTGACAAAGGGCAATGTTTCAGTCTCGCTCAAGTAGTGAAGCTCCTCATCGCCGCGGCCGTTCTCTTCACGTATGGATTACAGTACTTCGTACCGCTCGAGATCCTTTGGAACGCCATTAAGCCCATGTTCAGCCACAAATACGCGGCCATCAGTGAGACGATGATGAGGATAGGAATGGTTATGATAACAGGTAAAGTGTTTTATATCCGAAGATTTCACTCTGATTTTCTGATATTGTAGTTGAAATTGAATAGATAATTAGCGCGATAGAAAATTCATGTGATTAAATGAATGATCAGAATTTGTATTAGAGTGCTTGATAATTCAACAGAAATTTTTAGCAGAATTTATGGATTTCGACGATAATATATATGAAATAAATTACAGTTAATGATGTTGTTAGATACAAATGACTGATCATACAAAGCACAAGTAATTCTCTACGCGATTGAAAAAAGAATGCGGCACATGTGAATGAATAGAAATAGTTTGACACGAAAAAACATCCGTTGCTTTTACAATCGCATGACTAACAAATCGCCTACAATATTCGGAGACTCATATCTTCTTTCATATCCATAAACGGATGTATAGAAAGGACTTAAAGGTTAAAAAAAAAGCTTTTGTGTGTGTTCTTTTATCTCAGATCCATCGTAGAATTTTTTTTCTTTGCATTGTATATTTTTTTATTGATATTTTAATCTAAATGTATAGATTACGGAAGAATTTTTTTTTTCTAGAAAACATTTCTAAACATAATTTTATTTTATTGTTGATTGATTTGTATTACCGTGTAAATAATCTGTCATTGTTCAAATAGTCATAATACTCAAAGAGATGCTTTTTCAAATGTTCTTCATCGCGCTTGAGAGAGAACGCCACGTTTCTATAATTTTGTCGCGATAATTTTAATACTATCTTCGCGATAGAGTATTATTTATATTCTTATAATGGTTGAATCTTTTTGTTCCGCCGACAATGTTCCAACGAGACAGAGAAACCGCTGTCAAATTACGATGTGGCACACGCGCTCCCGGTACAAGATCGATTGAACGGTGTCACCCACTTATTCCGCGCGTGTATACCTACGATACATCTTTTTGTTATCAAATGCACTGAGAAAGAAAGGAATCGCTTACCTATATGTTTATCTCGGCTCGGGTCAGTTCGCACTAGACTTGATCCAGTTCGGGTTGCTTCCGATTTGATTTCTCGCCACGCCATCTCCGAGATTCTTTTCCCTAGAGCCCAGTAGGTCATGAATGCTACATTAAATGCTACATTAATCTAAATATTGCAAAAAAATGCAACTTTCAGCTTATTCAAATAAATCTCTCATTAATTTTGTTGAATGGGACAATATACAGTGAGAGTGATGTAATATAATAAAAATATCATCGAACTCGTTGATAGCAATGACATTTTTGGATAAAATTAAAAATTTTATGTGTACATTTCTAACGTAAATGTAATTTTTTCTGGTTGTAAGATAATGACCGATATACCTACGATATTTACAGTGATCGTAGCGGTAGCGGTGCCCAAGCTGGACCCATTCATCTCTCTAGTCGGCGCGATTTTTTTTTCCATCCTCGGCATCAGCATCCCAGCTGTCATCGAGACAATTTCGTGCTGGGAGAATCATTTGGGCACCTTTAAATGGCGGCTATGGAAAAATTCCTTTCTACTTATATTCGCGTTATTAGCGTTAGGATTTGGTTCGTGGATCTCAGTGATAGATATAATAGACTATTATAAGCAAGAATAAATTTTATATAAGTATCTTTTTTCTCAATTTTCCGAACAATTACAGTCGACACTTTTGAAATTGCTTATTATAATACTTCGTATGATCGCTGATAACGATAATGTACACGATATAAAAATGACGCTCTCTCTCTCTTTCTTGTTTGACTAATTTGGCCGAGTCAGAAAAAAGCCTTAAATGAGAAAAAAGGCCAATTAACCAAAATTGGATGACACGAAAGAAACAAAAGCATCAGGCAAATGTAAAAAAAAAAAAAAAAAACAAAAACAAAAAAAAAACGATGTAACGAGATTTTTTGAAACATATTATATATAATATATATATAATACATGCGTTAAGTGATATCGAAAAGTCTGCATTGTTGTGCAAGAAATTAATCATAATTGTTTTTCTATTCTTGTTCTCGATCATCACTGGAATTGAAATTGGAGTAAAATCATTGAATTTGATATGTGTATCCCATAACAAAACCAATTTTAATGAAATGAACTAAGTAAGATGTATCAAAAGATGCGTATCTTTAGCATTTTATTATTTTTTAAATAAATTCTTAAAATCCTCTTAAAGAAAACAGAGAGAGATAGAGAGAATAGAGAGAAGAGCATTAAATTTTATATTGCTTTCGTTTTATATAGAGCAGAGAAATTGTATATTGTAGATATAATATCGCCACAAGAACTCGACGAAACTTTGTAAATAGATGTATAATATATAAGATGTATAATATTTTGTACAATTACTATAAGAACGAAATACGATATTTGCGAGCACTCTTTGCAAAATTGACGCATAATTTATAACGTTACCTTAACTTTAAGAAAAAAAAAATGAGAAATATCATGAATCAAATTAAAAATATCTTTAGCAAGAATCCACGCCACATTCTTCTACAACATTGTTGGTTTTTACTACTGCAATCGTTAATAAAGTTTTGGATTCTAACACATAGGAAATGCCGCTCTGCAACCTTATACGCTATCGTTCGTTGCACTCAACAGATGGCGGGACGATGCTGCATCGATGCCTCTCTAGAGTCACTTTATTCGTCGCTTTATCCCGAGCGCCATATTTGTTTCGTAGACGCGACTTGTGCGCTCGCCGACGAAATATTTTATTGCACTTTCTGGACATATCGGTCGAACGAGACAACATTTTATATAAAAATGAAAGTAATATATGTACGTATTTCTGCGTCTGAAAGGTACTAAACTGTTTTATAGTCTAGGCAGAAGTAATTTCACATACCGGATTCGAAAGTGGCGGGTGTCGGGTAGAGGCCAGAGACTCTATTGTTGAAGACTTGTCGAGAGCGGCGATCGCGACATCGCGACAGGAACGGAGCAGAAATGGCCGCGTCCGACTCTTCCGGTCGTGAGGCTTAGTTTTTCCCGACATCAATCCCGTATTTTCTGTATCGACACCCGCGCGACTCCAATATTCACGCACGCGATACTGCAATTCCTATTCGAGTCCCGATTTCGTGCCTCTGTCCGTCTTTTCCGTATCGCCCGCGTGCGGCAAATCGAACGGCATAACCTATCTCCTGATAATCGGCCGCCAGGCGTTGCGCGTGTTTGTGCTACTCCGAGACGACAATGGCAATGAACGAGGATCTCAATTTCGCCGAACTCTGCAGACTCTGCTCGCTGAAGAGCAACCACCAGCTGCAGATATTCGACAAGGAGGGCGAGCAACGGCAGCTGCCGTTCAAGATACGCTCCTGCATTCCCACCGTGGTATGTAGAGTCAGAAATATCCGCAATATAATTGTTATTGTCCTGGTCAAATTGCTGGTCTCGATCCTGATCAAAATGCGTTCGAGAGTTAAGCGGACAGTTCTCGTAAAATTTTTAATTTTTTTTTTATTACATTACGAGATATTTTTTAAAAATCTATACGAAGGAACACATATATATTATATATATAAAATAAAAAATAAAATTGTGAACTTCAAGTCATTCGAAATCGCGAGATATTAAAAATCAAAGAGGTACCGCTGTGTTATAAATATTTAAGGGTAGTTAGAATTGCATTGTTTAATTGTGTGTATAATATGTGCAAGAGATCATTCCAACCTTCCAATATTAATATCATTGATATACTATTTTATTCTAACTTTACTATATAGTGATTTTTACTATTTCTATAAAACAATAGATATATGTATTAATTTTAAAATATTTAGAAATTCTGTAAAAATATGTTGCTATTCATAGTTATTAAATTGGTATATTTCTTTTATTTCATATTTTAATAATGTGGAGCTTGAGGATATGCATCCAGAGTCAAGCTAAACACTGTAAAGAGTCTTTAAAGAGTCTTGTAAAGACTTAATTTTATTCAAAGCTTTAATTTAGCAAAAATATTTGTTATTGCATAGAAACTAAAATCAGGCTCAATTTTGCCTTAACCGATTTTTCTATAAATCAGAAAAAAATAAAATTATTTTATTGCAGGTAACAAAAGAGGATGGATTGCCAAAAAATATTTGTCAAAGGTGTATCTACAAATTGGATATGTTCTATGAATTTCGTCTCAGTTGCATTACCACGGAAACAATGTTGAAGAATTATGCCGATAGTTTAAAGAACATTGCTGCGCTCACTCAGGTAAATAAAACTTTTTTTTATACAAGGCGAATTTTAAATTATAAAGAGCTTAATGATATAATTTATAATAACATGATAAAATGATATTTTTACTATCTATTGTTGCGAATTGAAATTAGAACAACGAAAAGATTACGTGTTTGATCGAGTTCGAATTTTGCATTATCTCTTTTCAATTTGCGAAATATTTTATCGATATTAACAAATAATAATACTATCGTCAAGTGACGCATATTAATATCGTATAATACATATATAAAAATAACTATCGTTATAACAAAACTTGTCGGAGAATTTGTTTTCTCATAGAATAAGCGAAACTTACATTTACGAGATCTTCGATATGATTTAGAATAATTTTATTATTTTTGATTAGAGTGTTTTATTAGTACGTAAAGTGCGCGAGACTCTTTCGTGATCTCGTAAAAGCATGCGATAATATTCGTAACACACTAAAACGATTTTACATCGATATAGCTTCATTGAAGCCTTTTTTCTCTCTTTCTTTTACTTTATCTCCTTTATAGTAACTCAGTAATTTAGAGAGATATTCACAATATCTTTCTATCTTATTTATCATTGCAATAACTAGATATCATTTTAGGATTGTGGTTAACTTGCGAATAGAATTAATTAGACATCGAAGAAATCAACCTTGGAGAGTATCATCAATGGGGCGAGAAGTCTCGCTAAGGGCGTCGTATCCTTTTCCCTTTCCAGTATTTCCGATAGCGGCGAGCGAGAAAGACAGGGATAGTTAGATGAGAGAGCACGGATCCTGTCGAAAGGGTGGCTCACGAGAGGGATGAGGAAACGGGCACAGGGGCGTCGCTGATCGGTAGCCGGAGGTTCTCGGATCTCCGTTGACCCCACACGTTCCCTTCCCTTCCCTGTCTGGTGCACCCGGCGGCGCGCGATCTCAATAATTCCACCCTCGCGTATGTAACGGAGACGCCGGCGGGGAGGCAAGAAGGGATGCAGGGAGATGGTGAAAGCGACGAGGGTGGAGGAGGAGGAGGAGGAGGAGGAGAGCGCGACGACCGACGTCGCGGCGCATCTATTGATCGGCGCGTCGCGACCGCGAGCCGCGTCGCGCGCACAGAAAGCGAAAGTCGTAGTATACTTCGTTCTTCCTTCCGTCTCGACTGTCCCCCTCTGGCCCCCCTTCCACCCTTGCTGTCTGCTTCGCCAACCTATTTCCCATCCACCTGCCGTGTTCTTTCTCTCGTTTACGTCACGTAATGCCTCTCTTTCTCTCAATTCCGTTGCATTCCTCCTATGCGTTTCATCTTTTTCCATTTGTTTCTTCTCTGTGTATTCTTCGGAGTATAATTGCTTTTCCATTCTGTACAATGTATTCTTTTCGTATGTGTGATGTAATGCTATTATCTATGTTTTTTATGCGTTTCTTAAGAAAGGTTTGCAATTATAATTCGCATCTGTGAGAAAGCCATCACAATCATTTTGCAATATCTTTTAACATACTTCTCTATTTTTTTCATTTATATTCTTTACATGAATAAATGTGTATATTCGTGTGCGTCACATGTTCCTAGAAAACTTAGTCATAGAGCATGATCCTAATTCTATACTGCCTTTGTATCCTTTATTCTTTATTATACTATAATTCTACTCTATCCTTTCTCTTCTTCCTCTTCTCTTTTTTTGTCTCCTTTTACCTCCTCCATCAGTCCCGTACTCTCTCTCTCTCTTTCGAACCTGGATCGCTTGAATCCTCATTCCATCCATCCCTGCTCTTTTCTGCCGATCCGGCAATCCTAGGCACAGGTGCAACGTGAGTTGCCGGGCTCGCGCACCTCCGAGAAACCTGTTTCGAAACCCGGGATATCCCGACGATCGACGCAGCCTCGTTACGTGGGTGATTGTTTCTTTCTCTTTCTCTCTCTCTCTCTCTCTCTCTGCCAACGTTCCGGAATATCGGTGGCGGCGGCGGTGGCTTGTCGAAGGACGACGCGACGAGGAGGATCGCGCGATGTCCTCGTCGTCCCTGGCGTCTCGCTCCCGTGTTGCGGGCGCGTGCGCGCGCGCAAATTCTGCTCATCCATCCCTCTCCTCCCGAGTCTCGCCTTCTCTCTTTCGCTCTCTCAATGTCAGTGTCAAGGTCAGCGGGCCGACGCACCGGTCGCCGTCGCCGTCGCCGCTGCTACCACTATTGCACAGACACATAGCGGCGATGCTCCTTGTGTATCTTCGTGTGTTACCCTCATTGGTAGTTGTGTAACGTATACGTTGAAAGAGAAAGAGCAAAAGGGAGAGGGAGGGAGGGAGGGGGGGAGAGAGAGAGAGAGGATGAAAGTGAACTATATACACATTGGCACCCTTACACGCAAATTGACACTCTTACGAGTAACTGCATCTTTCGTCTTCTTCGTCGTCTCCTATACACCATTCTCGTATCTCGCTTACTCTAATTTGGTCGTGTTGACCATTCGCTGCATTCCGGGGTTATCCATCCGATATATATTTTCCAGTGTGCTAGCGGTCCTTCTTCCTTTGGATCTTGGTCGTCTTTACCTTTCTTTCTCTTTCTTATCCACATCCGCCTCTCTATTTCTCTTTCTATTCTATCTCACGATCTCTCCCGTTTCTTCTTTCTTTCTCTCTCATGCCGTGAAAGTGATACACACGAATCATCGTCGCATGCATACACGTAAACACGCACCTTTCATTCTTCCCTCTCGGCCGACCGTTCTGCTTTGTCTCTCTTTCTCTCGATCGTGGTCGCCCCATCAGCGTGCCTGTGCGTTCGCCTCCTCTCCGTCGCATCCCTGGACGAGGCTCCACGCTGGCCACAGTGCATTCCGCGGGGAACCTCCGCTCGGTATCGTTTGTATCGCGCGCAGCTCCGTCCGTGTGTGTCACCGACTCTATCTTACTTCGTTCTCGCCGTTTCCTCTCCTCTCGCCCTCATCATCTTCACATACAAATACAATCTCGTTCACGCTTTTCTCTCTCTCTCTCTCTCTTTCTCTCTGCCTCCCCTCCTCTCTCCCTTCACCTGGTTCTGTCTTTCTTTTTTCTCCTCTCGAAGTCCGACAGCGAGGGAGCCGTCTCCCCGGTCGTCTCGCGCTTATCCCCTCCGCGCGCCGCCGGCTGCTTTTTTTCGCCTCTTTGTCCTTGCATCCTCCCGCGCCGGGAATCAACGGCGGTGGCGGCGACGGCCAGCTTCGCGGGTTCTCTCTCGCCGTGAGCCGCGAGATTCCGTCGACGCCTCGTCGAAAAGCACGAAAGCGCGTAAGAAACACGCGCGAACGAGCGTGTGAGTGTTATACATCGAGTGCATCGTCTTGTGCGGTTGTGTCGTTGTTCTGGATGTGACTCGGAAGCGAGCGAGAATTTTGATCCTCGCCGAAAATGAGCGCAAAGTTTTTGCTTCTCCTTCTCTCTACGGTGCTGTGAAAATCGAAAATCTGAATTGGTCGATCTTATCGGAAAGCCGTCTCTCGTCGATCGAAGGTGCTCTCTCGATTCCGGAGCCCAACGGTCCCTCTGGAACGTAGTTAGGATTTTGTGGTGCGTGGTAAGCGCCTCCAAAAAGACGGCTGCCCGTTTCTTTTGTGAGAACGATCGACTCGTGCGATGGCTTCTTTCTCCTGTCTCTTTCTTCTTCCGGAGCGTTCCTTACTTTTCGGCCATTATTGAATGTTTTCTGGGGTTTCTTTTTGTTTGGCTGCATTTAGAAATTTCAGATGCAGAAATAGTTGTCGCTCCTTTATCGAGAGTTACGCCTGTATTGATAATCTCTCCGAGAAAATTATTGGATATAGGGAAAAAATGCACTAACATTGGATTAACAATGATCTTGTTTAAATTTTTCTCGAGTCTCTCTTTTCTAACGCGTTTAATAAACTTTCCTTGTTGTTCTTTCCTCGGAGAGACCTTGACAAAGCGATAACATGAGATGCATCGAAAGAGGGAGTGCTAGAAATCGCACTTGCGCTTTCTGGACATTTACGTGAAGAGAAAAAAACTCATATTAAAATTGAAGTTTATACAAGAATAACTTGTAGATGTTAAATGAATATTTTACAATATTTGCTTTAAAATAAGTACAGGAATACTTATAAAAATCGGATTTTGATTGCTTTTTCAAAAGCATTCCATCCATATCCTCTGTGTACACAGAGATTTTCGATCTTCGTAAAGCCCTCTTTAAGCGCCATCACATGATTTGACGCCATAAAGAATAATACATAATTGGGACACATATCGGGGACTTAATTATTTACGAACTTGCAGTTACAATTATATAAGATAAAATAACGATTTAGATACTGTAACGTTGTAATGTCGACGAGTCTATTTATTTAAAAAATACGATTATATTTATTGTTTTTAATGCGTCATCAATAATAACATAAACGAAATTAAACGAGATAAGATACTTGATAAAAATTCCATTTATTTCGCGTCTCGTTGGAGGTATAATTCTAAACCAGATTTTTGCAACATAAATTTGCGTAGCATTTTCTTTATTAAGTAAACAATTGCCGTCAATTATCGCGTGAGTCAACGAACGAAATGAATTTAGGATAAAGACAAGATGTCAAACGGGGGACAGCAGCAGCAGCAGCAGCGCTCAACTTACGTGGAATCGCATGCAATAGCACATGCGGCATTGCAACAGCACATGGCCCAACAGGCCGCTCAGGCGCGATTAGCCGGACCTGGACCACCCGCGGCTCCGCAACCACCCAACCCCACGTTTACTCTACCGGACGACGGGCTCGGATATGATGACGGGGTGCGGGTGCTGCGTTCTATTGGAACATGGTGTGTAAAATATATAAGATATTTCGTTTGGACAGAGAACAATTTTTTAATAAATTTTTTTTTTTCTTCAAGCATTATCCTCTGCCAAAAATAGTTCCATTCTCGAATCCGTTTTTCGATTGTAGTGTTCCCACACGTCGTCTAGCTTCAAGAATAAAAGAGATTACGAAGAAGAAAATGTTTTCATTTACACACAAAAACACTTCTTATATAATATTTTTAACATCAAAATCTTATTTTGCTATATTTCACAGATATTTGATTGGTTCTTTCGTAGAGAGAGAAAGAGAGAGTTCTACGTATTATAATTGCATCCGTTTTTGAAGAGAAGCACATGATTGCAACTTGATTGTTGCGTTCTGTCTTTTGCAGGTCGTCAGATTATTCTGCCGCGATGCGTCCCGGTAGCATGATGCCGGCATTTCCTGGTGCAACGGACCAACAGTTTAGAGCACCGGTGAATCAACCCTTACGGACGACTACGACGACGACGAATAGCGTGGGCGTTCGTCCGGGATCCGTTTCAAAGGCAACCAACACAGGCGAGCCGACTACGAAAGCATTTGCTTGCACCGTGTGCGGCAAAGGACTTGCTCGTAAAGATAAACTTGTCATACACATGCGTATACACACTGGGGAGAAGCCATATTCCTGCGAAGTATGCGGTGAGCGTGAAAATTATCTTTGTTGACTCGTATTATATATAAAAATATTTTTAATTCTAGAACAATTTTTTTTAAATAATGGAAATAATTGAAGAAAAAAAAATGCGATGTGTTACAGGTAAAGCATTCGCACGTCGAGATAAATTGGTCATTCACATGAACAAACTTAGACACAGACCTGGCGTTTCACCCCTCTCGGCGCCGACGACACCGAGATCCGATCAACAGCAGCAACAACAGCAGCAGCAACAACAGCAACAGCAAGCGCAGCAACAACAGCAACAGACATCACGCCAAGATAGCATTCATAAACTGAAAGAGGAGCCAGTAAGCTGGACTTGCGAACTATGCGGACGAATGTTCGCTCTCAGAGAGGAATGGGCACAGCATGCTCGGTTAGTATTTCTTTACTTTCAATATTAATAAATCTTAATTTATAAAACTGACTTTGATTTATCACAGATCTCATTTGGAGACGTCCGCGCCGCCACAACATGCCGCCCCATACTTTCCCGGGTCTGCGCCGCCGCCGCAGTCTTACCCGTCCGATAGGCATTTCTGCTTAATGTGTCGCGCGGATTTCACAGATAAGGCCGAATTTTTATTTCATATACGCACGCATTGCGACCAGCACGCGCAATCGTCTGCAGGGCAACCAAGTGGTAAACAAGGCGGCGGTGACCCTGCCACGGCTGAGCTTATTGCCAGAGGACTTGTCGATCCCTCTGGATTATGCAGCTAGAATTTCTCTTTCCCCTGTCACTACGTACCGTCGATTTGTGTCTTACCATAGTACAAGTTTTCTGCTCTTTGATCAGAAACTTTTGCATAGGGTGTCATGCATATTGTGATTGTAATGATATACATATATACCAACTTATCGATAATAGATACACAGTAGTACATTCAATAACGTTAATAGGACTAATAAGCTAAATACGCAATGTTGATACAATATTTATTTTCCAATTGACTTGATAATTCGGTGCAACTATAATTTTTTTCTAGCATGTTATTAAAAGCTATTAGAAGCTTTAGCATATGATGAAAGTGAATCATTTACGAAACGTCATCTTCGAAGAATTGAAAGTAAGCGAATTTTATGTATCAAACTTAATCATTTTCTTTTGGGGTGACAATCCAAATTACCGAGAAAATTTATTGAATTTTTCAATATAGTAATCAATCTTGGTATATATATTTATAACAACCTCACTTTATGACAAATTATTAAATAGGCAGTCTTTTATGCATTCTAGAGCAAGTACATATCAGGACAAATCATATAGAGAAATTACTTTTAGAAATACTACTGTGTATCTTGAAACGAGATAAGATCTATCTCATTATTGAGGAAAAGAAATTTAGGTACTGACGTGATATTGAGTTATGAGAATGCACTATTGCGTCAATATTTAAAAGCTATTACTTAATAATATACGTTCCTACATAGCTAGCTTCCCGCCATCCATAGGTACCAGCAGACCTATTTTGTAACTTTTTAATATATATACATAGTACATATATAAAAGTGTATTCGTATATAATCTCATAAAACAAATACACAGAGAGATCGATTATTCGTAATATAAAAAACACCATATTGCTGCATACTTTAAATTGGATAAAAAAGTTATACTTAAAGAGTTACAAAATAGCAGGCCATAGCAGAATGTACTCCCTGATGTACAGGTTTGTTCTCAATGCTATTATATTTTTTTATATATATGTGTATATACGTTTTACATTGCAATGTTATAATTTAGAGAATTTTTATTATTTCAATGCTATTGTGTCATTTGATATAGATTTTGAAATTAAGAATAATGAATTGTGCCGCGCGTCGTTGACGGATTACATTATTTGGAAAATTAATTATGTTTTATATCGAATTTTTATACAAGATGATTTACCTCTAACTTAATGGTCTCAAGTAACTCTTTTATTTTTTATGATATGAAATAACGTTTCGAATAAAAACCTTATTTATCTTATATATCATTAATTCGATGGGATTATCTTAATTGCGCGCATTTTGTTCTAGATGTCAGATATTTTAAATGAATCACTCTACGCGAGAATATTAAGTTAAGATATAATCTAAAAAATATCTTATGAGATATTTCATATTTTACACCAGAATAAAATTTTATATATATAAAACATTTATATATGGAAGCAAAAAAAAATATCGTATATATAATCCTATTTCTTAAAAGATACAAATGATTTTTAAATCTTGGAAACGATTTTATTAATGATGCATTCCATGCTTGATGCTTTTGAAAATTTCGAACGTTTTTCCCGGTAATTTGGATTTTCTACGCATTAATAGAATATAGATTTAAATAAATTGATTCAAAAACATTTTTCAACGTTTTTCAAACATCTAGAAGCATTCAAAGTATAGAATCAATTTGAATGCATCTCAAAATAGGCAAATCATCTTGTATATCTATCGCTTTTATATACTTTGGCATTCAGTCATTCATTTTGCCTATATGTGTATTGAAACGTGCTAGACCATCGTTGTTCAGTAAATTGTACGATGTTTTTGGCGAAACTTTATGATCTTCCAAAGATAGTGTATCTCTGTGTGATACATTGTCAATTTGTATACCAAACGTAGATCGCCGCTGTGGTATAGCATAAGTGTTGACTATGGGTCATATGTCTAAAAGCAAAGCTTACGCTGAAAACAAAAATTAAAATGCTTTAAGTGCGTGAGAAAATTTTAATATTAAAAAAAAAATTTTTTTTAAAAGCATTTTCTCTAAGAAATAGACATGTCTTTCACATATGACACACTATCCGAAAGAAACGTGAAACACATGCTGAAAATCTTAATATTATTAATTGATTTTTTATGCAAGTAGAATTTTTTTATTGCTGTTTTTTTTCTACTATGGTATGCTTATTCTCTATTGTTACGATCATCCTTGGGATTTATAAAGTATTAGAATGTACTTAATCAAGGATGTTCAACAGAAATTTATACTTAGTTATTATATATATAACATGAGAATGGGACGAGAAGGTGTTTCTTTGTTAGTTAATTATCAATCAAATAAAACACTACGTATTGCGCGATAAAATACGAAGAGAAAGATATTTTTTTAATCTTGCATTTTATCTAAATTTCGGATAATGAATTGTAATTTTTTTATATGTGAGTCAAAAAACAATCTCATCGTTTTATCGATTTTATTACAAAGAAAAACATACGTATATAAATATATCCATTATTCGCAAAGGGAAATTAGCGACAATAATCGAATTTCCAGCTGGAGACCGAATACATGTATCGACACATTGACAGATATTCTCGAACGTCTTACCGTGAATTTGCATTGTGAACAAACTATATCTTTAAAAAAAAAAGCCGGTAGGATCCGCTTGTTACAGCGCTTAAATTTCCTCTCTCTCGTCTCCCTAGAATAATACCCTAAGATAAGTCAGTAAAATGCGCTAAAAACGCGAGACTGCCGTGCCTCCTTTCCCACGTACAAATCCGCTTCCGGATTGTTTTCCATTCGACGATCGCTTTTAGGACGACCGTGCCTCTGCGTGATGTAAAAATCAAAAGTCGGAGCCTAATGCTGAGCGTATATTTTGTGTAACATTTACAACTATGTCAATAGAAGTAATCAATAGCGACAATAGCGACTGTCTTAGATTACCATGCGTATGACAAACAATTATGGGAACGTTTCGAGTTTTTTTCTGAATTTAATATTTGGATTAAATATATTTTTAACGTAGTGAGAGATTAATGAATGAAGTTTTGCGACGTCGCGGGATTGATATTTACTTTACGATGTTTATCTGTGCATCTGTTGTTTGCCGCGTGCATGTATTGTTTTTTCTTACTGTGTGCATAACTGAGACAAAAGTGCAATCAAATTCAGATTAATGCCTTTGGAGTTAATATTCGCACTTTTAGGAGATAAATAGTTAACATTTGCCTATTAATCTGTCATTACATCTACTATTAATAGCGTTTAATAGAGAACTTTAGAAGCATTCGAGCTAGCATATGGGAACAAGAAATACATGCTGCGCTTACACGCTTAACGTTTGACGTAAATGTAACGCGGTCTTTGTCTCGCGTGAGACACTACTGTATCTCTTGATAATATATGCTAGTTCGCGCTGTAACTTTGATTTTATTTCGTAAAAGTTTTATATGAGAAAAACAAAACGACGCGTGCAAGAGAGTAAATGCAATAATTTTCACGGCGGTACGTAACGTTCTTTGAGGATTTTGAAGAATAGACTTATAGTGCCTTTTCTCTGGGACTTATCCATACCATCGTCATCATTTGAATTCACGTGTTAGGGAGGCACATCGGCATAAATAAGACATTGGAATAAGTTAGTGACTTAGATAAGACGGCATTTATTTGATTTTCGTTCTTCTGTTACGAGGAGTGAACGTTCGATGATACACTGCCTCTATAGCAGCTGTTTTAGACTACTTTTATATTGTTGATGTCACGCGCAGCTAATCAGAGTCTGTATATTACTGCCATAATTATAAAACGAAATGTATACTCAATATACCTTTATAAATAAAACACGACCAAAATTACGTCGAGTTTTGTATTAATTGCTGTTAACAATAGATATTAATCCTTACGCGCATAAGGATTTATTGCATACGAAAGTCATAGAGATAGAAAGATAGTACTAACGCAACGGTGAAACTATGTTATCGGTTCGATCGGCGATATTATAATGCTAGTTTTCTCGGGCGACAATATCGGGATGACGTTGAAATATCACGGTATGCATTTCTTTCTGCCCACCTAAGGTTGCCGAGTTCCTGTTCGGATACAGGCGGTTCGCCTTGTCGGATCGCGCCGCGCCCGTATTACGGGCTAACAATAATAATGGCTAGCCAACCGGCTCGACTTCGTTGCATTTTTATTTCTTCGCCCTTGCCGACCCTTCTCGATGGCGTGGTACACTCGCATTATCACTCGCAATCCTGGATAATAAGATAATCACTCCTTTGTCTGCTTTTTCTTCCCGCGTCTTTTACAGAATAAGAACGGTATATTTATAGTAGATGTTCGTGAGCTTACATTTTCATACCGATTTTGAATTTATTTTCATAAATAATAAAATTTTGTACAAAAATTGGTAATTATTTTACATTATAAAAGTACGTAATGAGAAAAGGAACAATTAAGAAACATTTTTTTTAATTCATTAATGTAAAACATAATATCATTTGTTATTGAAAAGTTAAACTGAGATCTTATAATAATACTTAAGTTAAATGAATTTAATTAATAGTAATTGCGCGAGTTAGATAAAAAATTTGTGTTGGACTAAACATATTTCTCTCTGATATGTTACATTTGTACAAATATATGTATATTGGGGGCGTATCTCTTTATTTTCTGCGGTATCGTGGGATTCTCAATTGCAACATCAGGAGAATGCAAAGGTTACCGGATGAAAGTGAACTGACTTTATGAAACACGTGATCGTGCTCGCATTTGTGCGAGAAATTTGTTATGTGAGACACACTGGGTGTTGCACGAACGCAGCAAGATTAAAGTCATTCGATTCTGTATAGTTTCGATGTTTTATTATATTTCATTTTCATATATTTTTTTATAAAATTGCTAATAGAGATACAAGAAGAAAAACGTAATAATTATTATATCAATCGTGTACGTTAAATTTATGATTAATTAAAGATTTGAGATAAAAACGAAAACGAATATCACGACGATGATTTTGAAATAAATGATATTTTTTCACACTTGATACATTTTTCTTAGTTATTTTTTTGTTATTCGTTGATATAGGTATATATTCGACGCTTGTATTTAAAATCTTGAATTCTTTTTTAATTAATGGTAGATCTTGATCTGTTAAGATTCGAAGTTATATGTGCATCGAAGTTATGTGTGTATCTTTTATCACATTAAAAACTTTACTTATAGCTTAATATCGCGTTGTAAATGCATCGCCGCATCTTCCATTTAATTTATATGCCATTTAACTTTTACTGAACGTGTAAGAGAAGCCATCAGGGGTTCGGTTGAAACTGAGCTTTCCCGGTGGAGAGAAATTTCGGGGCGCCGGTGTCGTTATCGCGTTGTACTGCGGCGCGGGACGAAGCTGAGGCTGGTAATGCGGCCTCGGAGGTGCGTGCGAGGGTATACTTTGTAATTCCGAGGGATGATCATAACTAGGTTGCGGCTGCGGTCGGTATCGATATTGCGGTGGAGGCTGCGGCTGGTAAACGGCAGGCTGCGGTTCATAATCCGCCGGTTGATAGCGCCGTGGATACTGCTGAAGAGGTGGTGGCGCGTAACTCGGGGGTTGATAATCCGGTGGATTATACTGCGACAACGGTACGTATTCCGGCTGCGGTGGTACCTGCGGAGGTGCGGTGGGAATATGATCCCCAGTCGCCTGCGAGACGAGAATTAATTTAATATAAATTTCCTCTCTCGATTAAAATTAATTAAATAAAATTAACTTAATTTTTATATCTCATTTTCTGATTGATTTCGCGCCTTAAAATAATGCTGGATTCAATCGATTTCTCAATCTTACATTTATTTGCAACTTAATTGATATTTCATGTCAATGTCTAGTTTTCTTTAAAATAAGAATTTATATAAAAATATTTGATTGTTTTCAGTTAATATTACGTCACAGAGTTAATGATTTGAATAAATAAACGTGTATTTTGCGTACCTGGAAACCATTCTTTCCCGCCGTATAGGTGACAGTGCGCCTTTGCCCGGTTGGATCGACATACGAATATGATCCACGTCGGTTACCTTCTACATCGCTCTCCTCTTTAAATTCAACGCCGTCTTCTTGAGAATAGGCCGCACCAAATGTGCCATCACCCGCGAGATACCGCGCGTCGCTCAAAATTGCCGCTTGATGCGGCGATTGATAACGGGGCTCTTGACAGGAAACACCAATGATGACAATCAACAAAATAATCTGCAAATAATAAAATAACTTGAACTTCGAATATAAATTAAAATTAAAAAATCTGACAGAAAGGGAATATTTATATTTTTTATTCAATGTACGATGGAATTTAATTGTATCCTTACGTTATTGTAATTATATCTATTAATTGCATATTTATATATACATTTCAATATATTATATATAAATAAATCATTATATCTTGATGAGAAGAAATGAATGAAGCGCAATTTAAGGGGAGAGAGACGCAGAGACAGATACTTGCGAAGAACTTACAAATGCAGCGCGCATGATGAAGGAGTAATGGATCGTTAAGCAGCGGGAAGTATAACAATGCATCCAGAAATCGACGAGAGGGGCGTTTTATACGACGAGTTGGTTCAGGTCGACCCGGCGAAGAGGCCTTGATGGCAACCCGCGCGGATCCCAGACGTTGATCATACCGGTCTTCCACCACGCCCGACGAACGTTTTCTGTACAAGCTATAGTCCTCGTACTTTCCCCTTGATAACTTAGACTGACATTTCTTCCATAGGCTCGTGTGAGAAGCACAAATATCTCGTCCGCATAGTTTACGCGGCGTGTCAACATCTCCGACATTAATTTTAACTTGCTTGTGTCGATAAAGTTTTAAATTAAAGTTTTATATTTTTATTTATAATAACTATTAATGAAACGCTCATTTTTATAAGAATATATTTAGATTTATTTATTTTCTTTATTAAAGAAGAATCTTTGGAATTCTAAACTATTTTTTAAATTGACAACACTCTTATTGTAGGAAGTATAATCCTTCTTTTGGGTTTCTTTTTGAAAGAAAGCGGCAAAAATATATTTTCCTATTTTCAAATAAAAATTACCCTTGTAGGTATAAATTAAATAATTTTACACTTAAAAGAAATGTAATAAAATCAATGTAAATATAGCTCACACACAATGTGAACACACAATACTTTTCTTACAACGTCACTCTTTGATTAATTGAAGAAAAAAAGGAAAAACATAAAGAAGCCGAAGATATACATATACAACATATCAATGTAATATAAGAAGTTAAAAAAAGGAGTTATTATCGATTTAAATTACAATTACAATCTATTATTTTTATAAATAACAAAGCCTTGAGAAAATAAAAGCAGGAAAGCCTGTACACTCTCACAGTTTGTTTTACTGAGGACTCAAAATGTTAAGAACTCAGACTTCAGGCTTTTCTGTACTCTACAGCAGATTATATATCGACGTTACTACAGAACGCTTACTGACTTACAATGGATCATCAGAGGGATAGCATGATGTAGCTTCGAGCATTCTTCGAAGTTGGCGCGTCGTGCACAATCCTTGAAATAATTTTTATCATCAGGTTTCTCTATTCCAAAGCGCTCATTAAAGCAAAATTATTTCTCGCTCGTTGTAATAACCATTCTTCGTTACGATCGCGGTAATGAGTTTTACTTTCATTACGGCATCGCTAAATTGAAATCGATGGCGCAAATCTCACGGAAAATTAAGCCGAGTGTAGTTTAATTTCCTCAAAGCATACATATTAATTGCGATTTATAATTTGCTCATTACATTTCCGATTTCTTTAATAACTCGCAGCATGGCGAAAGCGCGGTTCTCGTTGCTCTCGGCCTCGAATTTATCAGACAGTTCTCCCGTTTACGATTATTTCTACATCTGCAATCACGCGGGGCGTTGCGTAAATATAAAAAATATACGATTATAAAACTTCTGTATCGACAAATTAACAATAAAATATCCTGTACCACTTTCATTTACAAAACGCATAATTCTGTTGCATACGCGGATGCAAATATTAGTTGTTTACGGAATATCAGTTATTCACGGAACGAAATATTTCTGCCGATTTACGCAACTTTTTTTATGTTGCTCTTATGCGTGATTCTCTTTTCCCTGATCTCTGGAGCGTCTAATAAATCACTTTCTAAGCAAACTCTTAGATTGTAAAGGCAAATTGCATTGAAGCGAATTAATCCATGCATGATTTCTATCGAGCGTGGAAGTACAATGCATTGTCGAGATATCGCATATCGCAGACATCATTCGAATGGAAGGAAGTGCATTTCTTCGTCCGCGTACATGAAGTGAGTTTCCGGCGCGCCGCGATATCAGACACCGCGGACACAAAGTCCTTTCCGTTGATCGATCAAAAATAATTGACTTTCTCCGGTCGTTCCCTCCTTGTCAAATTCTTCTTTTTCCTCTTCTCCCGCCGATCGTACCTTTCGAATCTTATCGCGGTCGCGAGCTTTCCTCATCTATATTCGCGCGGAGGTCGACGCTCCGTTCGGGTCCATGTGTCGCAACGTTTTGCCTCCCGTTCGCAATTCCGAAAATTGCCGTCAATTTGGCTCCGACAAGGGAAAAGGAGAAGATTGTTAAGAACCGCCGTTTTACGAGATTTTCATAGATTTTTAATCGCGGCGCACATTTTCCTCTTCGGCTTTTACATAATTTGTTCCCTTCTAATCTTACGTACATATCTAAGAAATTTTTTGTCTTTTTTTTATTTTCTGTATTACCTTCACTCTAAATGACTTCTCGAATTCTTTGATAATTTGAAATTTGATTGTTTAGTGAAAAAAGATTTTATATTTAGAGTGGAATGAGTGCTATATGTATACATCTTATTTAAACATCGAAACGTATTAAAGGGTTATATATCTAATATTAATTACGTAAAATGTAAAAATTTTATATTATCCCTAAGAATATAAAAAGCAACAGGATATGTTATTTCCGATTCATGATTTCTAATTGGCAACTTAATACGTCAATGCGTTAAAATAATGCTCGTTGCTTACGAATGATTACGTTGCATTCTCATCGTATTAGAAGTTTGTGAACGTCACGCAGCCGCGTAATTATCTCGTCGTTCGAGAGGTTTCTTTTCTGCGGAGCAATAAAACCGACGAGATCCATTATTTTGCGAAATTTATAGATCAATATTAAATCGATTTTTTACCGCATTTTACCACTTAATTTTACTTACGATTAGATTGGCGGACCGCTGCATGTTACCGATGACGCATATCGGTGGTGTTTAATGCACAGCAGATCATTTACACGTCGTAAATTTAATTGTATGCAACGCACATAGAGTATTTATAGAACACTTTGCAAAATAATATCTTCTGTATCGACAAATTAACAATAAAATATCCTGTACCACTTTCATTTACAAAACGCATAATTCTGTTGCATACGCGGATGCAAATATTAGTTGTTTACGGAATATCAGTTATTCACGGAACGAAATATTTCTGCCGATTTACGCAACTTTTTTTATGTTGCTCTTATGCGTGATTCTCTTTTCCCTGATCTCTGGAGCGTCTAATAAATCACTTTCTAAGCAAACTCTTAGATTGTAAAGGCAAATTGCATTGAAGCGAATTAATCCATGCATGATTTCTATCGAGCGTGGAAGTACAATGCATTGTCGAGATATCGCATATCGCAGACATCATTCGAATGGAAGGAAGTGCATTTCTTCGTCCGCGTACATGAAGTGAGTTTCCGGCGCGCCGCGATATCAGACACCGCGGACACAAAGTCCTTTCCGTTGATCGATCAAAAATAATTGACTTTCTCCGGTCGTTCCCTCCTTGTCAAATTCTTCTTTTTCCTCTTCTCCCGCCGATCGTACCTTTCGAATCTTATCGCGGTCGCGAGCTTTCCTCATCTATATTCGCGCGGAGGTCGACGCTCCGTTCGGGTCCATGTGTCGCAACGTTTTGCCTCCCGTTCGCAATTCCGAAAATTGCCGTCAATTTGGCTCCGACAAGGGAAAAGGAGAAGATTGTTAAGAACCGCCGTTTTACGAGATTTTCATAGATTTTTAATCGCGGCGCACATTTTCCTCTTCGGCTTTTACATAATTTGTTCCCTTCTAATCTTACGTACATATCTAAGAAATTTTTTGTCTTTTTTTTATTTTCTGTATTACCTTCACTCTAAATGACTTCTCGAATTCTTTGATAATTTGAAATTTGATTGTTTAGTGAAAAAAGATTTTATATTTAGAGTGGAATGAGTGCTATATGTATACATCTTATTTAAACATCGAAATGTATTAAAGGGTTATATATCTAATATTAATTACGTAAAATGTAAAAATTTTATATTATCCCTAAGAATATAAAAAGCAACAGGATATGTTATTTCCGATTCATGATTTCTAATTGGCAACTTAATACGTCAATGCGTTAAAATAATGCTCGTTGCTTACGAATGGTTACGTTGCATTCTCATCGTATTAGAAGTTTGTGAACGTCACGCAGCCGCGTAATTATCTCGTCGTTCGAGAGGTTTCTTTTCTGCGGAGCAATAAAACCGACGAGATCCATTATTTTGCGAAATTTATAGATCAATATTAAATCGATTTTTTACCGCATTTTACCACTTAATTTTACTTACGATTAGATTGGCGGACCGCTGCATGTTACCGATGACGCATATCGGTGGTGTTTAATGCACAGCAGATCATTTACACGTCGTAAATTTAATTGTATGCAACGCACATAGAGTATTTATAGAACACTTTGCAAAATAATATTTTTTTCAGCTTGTTTCAATTATCGTTGAACTGGGAAAATCCGCGTTGTTTCAAGCTTGATTCACGTTATCGGAAATTTTGATATGCTCCAATTCAATTCAGTTAAACGTTCTTAAGATTTTAAATGTATGAAATTTTTAATATTAAATATCAAAACAGCAATCTTAATAAACAAGTATAAATAGATATTCTTTCTAATATTATATAATTTCTTTTCTGCAAATTTTTAAAGAAATTATATTATATTAGATGCTCTAATATTACGTTCACATTTTACGCTGCAGCTAAATTCCTGTATTAAAAAATTTTTTATATGATGTTTCCCAGAATTGATCTTCTTTTTCTTATTATCTTTTATAATTTATTTTTTTCTCATGCTATAGAATCATATCACTATCACTTCACATGATTAAAGTCAAGGAACAAATCACAGTATCCGACTGCTCGTAATATACGGAACAAGAGACTCTTGTTTCAACTTCTTTTTCACTTCATCCAATTCTATGTTACTCTATACTTTGTTATATCGTAATGAGAATTGTTACGGAAGTTTGCTTGTACACCGAATGCTTTCTTCTCGTGTCTATAGCATCATTACTTTTCATTTGAGACAATTTAAGTGTATACTTTACGGCTCTGTTTTAGCGCTTTGAAATGCGGATTTAGCTAAAATACATTTCGCCGATGTTTCTTGTTGCGCCACGAAGCCTCGTTAAAATCCTCGGGATCGCGTGGAGCAATTCCACTACAATTTCTCAAATGTAAAAAACCACTTCAGAAAACATGTGCGGTCAACGCATTAATATATTCAATTCTTTCGTTGACCAATTTTAATTATATCAATGATAGAGAAAATTCTTTGAAAAATGTGTATCTCTTGATAACATCATTTATATTGAAAGAAAAATGAGATTATATAATAACTATGTAAAGATAAAGAAGATAAAATATTTTAACAAAAGAAAAGTTTTCTATATATATTTAATAGAAAGACAATGTGTTTTCTAAATTGCGAACAGAAATTTGAAAGAGCAAAAAATGCATTGCGATAAATTTGGTAGGAATTTTCGAGATACAATAATTTCTGTTGTGTAAATCTGTCAGATTGCAATTAATGAAAAATTATCGCGCGTACGTAATAGCGAGGAGAGTAAAATCTCGTGTGGAGGGGTTGTTCTAAAACTCTCGGATTCACCGGTAAATTTCTTTTAATCGCTTCTGGGAGCAATTTTACAATACTGTTACATCGGAAAAATGCATTTACTTGCAAGGAGTGATAATATATCCTCGGGGAGGGTCTTTTGCCGTAATTCGCTCGTTAGTCGAGGCGGAATTACTCTAAAAGTAGGTAGCCACCGGCCCTGTACCCGCGCCGCCAATTACGCCGGGGCGACCACGACTATATAGAAGAGCCACGCCGACTCCGCCAGCTGATTTCTGCGAGTAAAGTCGACGCGATCATCCGCGTACATCTCTCTCTCCGCACGCAGTCATGAAACTATCAGTGAGTGCTTAGAATATTTTGATTGATCGATCGCGTTGATATAATTTATTAATACAGTGACGAGAAATATTTCACCAGCGTGCAATCAGACAAATCTCATTTTGTGGAGCTTTTTGACAATGTGATTGTTAAGGATGGATTGTCGTCTGATTGTTGGTGCTAATCAATATATCATTAGTCTTAAATAATATAAATCGATTTTCGATGAAGTTGATATGATCTTATCGCGTATTTTACAGATTTTTTAATTCATGAATAATTTTTTAAAATCATATCTCACATTTATTCAAGCATTTTTATTACTTTCAAATTAGAATCAATTCTATATGAAATTGCCGGATTATATTAATGTTGTTGATTACTAATTCGTTTACAGATAATTTTTATTGCGGTAATTTCAACCGCGTGGGCGCAAACGAGAAACGTAGAGAGGCCCTTTCGCGCTCCTGAAAGGCATATCAAGTACGACGAAATTGATGGTGAGTAGGAGAGGCTTTTTTATCTTTCGCAATTGCTCATTAAAAATACACTTCGGGAACCTTGGCCCCGATGCAACGCAATTAAGTGTTACCTCTATTAATATCGCAATGCACGCGAGGGTCTCTTTTCATATCCCAGATCTCTAGAACAATTCCTTGGTGATGCTCGACGAGAGGTCGGTGTTGCGTAAGCACCGATAATCAACGACAAGCATTAATCGTGGTGGCAGATAGTTGCGATAGTGACAAAGCGTTTCTCTCGACGTTGCAGGCTCGCGGGTCAACTGGAAGTACATCATACCCGAGAACCAGTTGCGATCGCAACTGGCGAACGTAGAGCGGTCCCAAGCCGAGGGCGGCTCGTCCCATCGTTTTCGACAAACTCAACAAACTCAGCAAGCTCAGCAAACTCAGCAAACTCAGCAAACAGCTCCGCAACAACACGCTCCGCAGCCCCAATCCCAGCTACTCAAGCAGACTCCGCGATATTACAGCTACAAGCCGTACTCCGCGGTGCCGGGTCACATCAGGCAACTGATCAACTCGGTCTATCAGCCACAGGCTCCCTACGTCGATCCCGCGTCCTTCCTCTATGGCGGCGAATACACGCAGCAACTGCCGCAGCAACCGCCACAGCAACCGCCGCAGCAACCAGCTCCAGCTGCTTCCGAAATTCCTCAAGCTGCCTACCTGCAAACAGCGGCGAGATACCAGTCGATCGATCCTCAAAGCTATAACGATAGGATAGAGCGTCAGGATAGAGTCGTCTACGAGGAGGATTACGAGCAGCAGCAGCAGCAGCAGCAGCTACAGCAGCAGCAGCAGCAGCAGCAGCAGCAGCAGCAGCAGGAACACCAACAAGTGGTGACGTTGCCGATTGAAACTCTGCCCGATCCTCCGGCACCCACGCTGTACCTGGATAAGAATATGCCTACGGAGATCAAGCAGTTGTTACAATATCAGGCACAGATACCGTACGTCGTCACAGCGAATCGCATCCAGTATACAGCAGCAGCAGCAGCAGCAGCAGCAGCAGCAGCAGCAGCAGCAGCAGCAGCAGCAGCAGCAGCAGCAGCAGCAGCAGCAGCAGCAGCAGCAGCAGCAGCAGCAGCAGCAGCAGCAGCAGCAGCAGCAGCAGCAGCAGCAGCAGCAGCAGCAGCAGCAGCAGCAGCAGCAGCAGCAGCAGCAGCAGCAGCAGCAGCAGCAGCAGCAGCAGCAGCAGCAGCAGCAGCAGCAGCAGCAGCAGCAGCAGCAGCAGCAGCAGCAGCAGCAGCAGCAGCAGCAGCAGCAGCAGCAGCAGCAGCAGCAGCAGCAGCAGCAGCAGCAGCAGCAGCAGCAGCAGCAGCAGCAGCAGCAGCAGCAGCAGCAGCAGCAGCAGCAGCAGCAGCAGCAGCAGCAGCAGCAGCAGCAGCAGCAGCAGCAGCAGCAGCAGCAGCAGCAGCAGCAGCAGCAGCAGCAGCAGCAGCAGCAGCAGCAGCAGCTACAGCAGCAGCAGCAGCAGCAGCAGCAGCAGCAGCAGCAGCAGCAGCAGCAGCAGGAACAACAACAAGTGGTGACGTTGCCGATTGGAACTCTGCCCGATCCTCCGGCACCCACGCTGTACCTGGATAAGAATATGCCTACGGAGATCAAGCAGTTGTTACAATATCAGGCACAGATACCGTACGTCGTCACAGCGAATCGCATCCAGTATAGGCCGAAGAGCATCTTCATCCCCAAACCGTTGTCCGATAACGAGAAGGAACTTAATTACTATCGTAGCAAGGTTTACTATACGGACGATGAAAACATCGACGCGGAATATTCACAGAACAATCCGATCGACAAGGACCAGCGTCATTAATTGTCTGGCCTTTAATACGATTAAAAATATAAATATATTAATATTCTGTTTTGATAGGCTTTTCAAAGAGAAACGGCTGGCTTATCTCAAGACTCGCTCGAATCGAATTCCATTTTCATTGATGGAAATGGCTTTCAGTGTTTCTGGCGTCATCAGGATTTTGTTAAGATGAGCGTCTTATACGCCTCAAATTATAGCATCGTTTATTGACGCTTTTATGACTATATGTCTTGCATTGCCGTGTATTTCCCAATGATAGTTTCTTGACAATCGTAAGAACCAGATGGAGTAATTAGAAGAACTAATTGTTTGATTTATAAAACTAATGTAAAACAATTCATAAAAAAGAAAAATTTATAATAAAATAATAAATTAAAAATGAAGAAGAAAATGTTTAATTGGAGTGCTATTCGAAGAAATAGAAAAGAATGGAAATTTATCAAAATAATAATAACAACCGAATATTCGTCAAAACAAAAATGATAGAATTGGTCTATGAGTTAATGATAAGATTGGTCTCTTTTCAATCAATTCTTTTTATTTTTATTTTAATTAATTATAAGATTATATTCAATTAATTTTTCGCATTTATGTAAGATAGAAAATGTTTAACAACACGGTAGCGCGAAGAATGTAAGTTTTTGTACGAAATAAATATCGTTTCCGCTACTGGTATCATGAAAGTCATTCACCTTGCTGTCGCGTAATCTTCGCTTTTATTATTTCAGCTCGCGGAACTGGCGGAACTTCCGCTCTTAAAAAAAAGTAAGTTAGCAAGCACGCCAGCAAAAATTCGATAAATTTAGTCTATCGTAAGTCTACTCCTTTCAGAAAATTTACGTTTTACACGATGCGTGATTTGTTTAATTATATATGAAAATAATTTCCACATTATTTAAATAAATAGAAAGTCAGACAATTTTTAGCTTTCTATTTAATAAAGATATCGGATCTCCTCGTGATATTAGAAAGTGATACTGCACCTTGCGCAGAAATTTACAATGTAACGAGAAGAGCGCGTTCAAAGCATAGATTTTACGAAAGAAAATGAATCGACAGCGTGATGTAAAAAGTTATCAGATTGATTTGCATAAATTAAAGAAATGATTGCGCGCGCGCACACACACACATACACACACACTCACACACACAAGATGTGATCCTGATAAGAGAAAGGAATACACGCTTGTAACATTTATTAACAGAATTTATGTTTGTATTCAGAAACATATTAATCTTCTATAGATTGCAGAAATGATACATGATATTAGAAATCCAATCAAACGTATTTCGTCATTGATGCATGACAATACAAGGTAAGAACATTTATAATGCGTGAATTCAAAAAGCGTATCAAGTCTTTTTTAAATTTCGCGTAGAGATAGTGCTTCCAAAACGGAAATAGCATTTCTCCGGACAAGGTTGATGGTTCACTTTCGTAGCATTCACGCTTCCTGTATCGACGTACCGTCCAGGCGTTGTAATTGTGAACGTCATTTTGCTCATATGGCACGATGCAACTTTCATCTTTTTGCTTCTCTTACTGGCGTTTGCATTACAGATAGATAATTTGCCAGGGTCACGCTCTTTGGATTCATCATTGTTTGAAGAAAATTACTGCCACATTTATAAGTTTATGCAATGATTCATGACATTATCAAATGATTAATTGCGTTTATCATAGCAAGATTTAAAATTAGTTGAAGTGTAAAAGAAATTTCTAGGAAAATATAAATATAGAAAAATATAAAAAAATATGAAATAAACATTATAAAAAATATATAAACTTATAAAGTATGATAAACTTTAATCTATTAAATTACATTTCCCATTTTATTTAAATACAATGTTTATTTGATAGTAATCTTAATTTATATAACTAGTCACATACAATTGGTATTCTATCATATACGGAATATTTTATTTTTTTTTAAATCTAACTACCTGATATAAATCAGGTTCTAAAGTTATCCATTCTCTTCGTGAATCATTCTGTACATATCATCGTCCCGTTTTATCTATCGGGTATCGTTTCTTAGAGAGATTGAATCGTATTGTATTATTTTCAGATGTCAATGTAAGCCTTGGGATAATCTGTAATTTCACGGGAGATCGAGTATTTGTTTGCAATGTAATGCGACATGGTGTAACTTTCTACTGCAAACTGACATAATGGCATTTCCACTTATAAGTAAGAGAACGACTTTGCAGTCGAATAATTGAACAAAATAGAAGTACGCTACGATAATTGCGTACCAAAGACAGGAATTTAATAATATAAGACTTTAATAATATAAAGCATCAGAGATTATTATCAAATCTATTGCAAAAATAGGAATTTATAATTTCCAGGATATGTCGAATCAGGAATGTAATATAAAAAATGATGTTGATTTATAGGTATATTCTTATAAGAAAATTGGAATTGTGCATTACGCATATTAAAGAGTAATTTCTCTCTAATGACACTTTTGTAATAATTACCTATGGCGTTAACTCAAGTAATATTATAGTAAAGGGGAATCTTTGAAACTTTTTTGCTCCAGAACTTGGGTCCACATTATTATTTTCATTATTTTAATTCTAAAAACAATAAAGAGTATAACGTGCCTTTATGTAACATGATAAGATAATGATTCAATTCAATGTCGGCAATTAATTGAAGATGCGCGTGGTCTTCGCACCGTAACCTTTGCGAGGCGATTGCTTGGGAAACTTTGAATTGAATCGCATTCCGCTACGGCTAGTTTGTTTTCCACTGGTGCACTCAAGACTTTTCACGATTATGCATTGCATAGGAGATGGATGCCTCATTAGTAAGCCGTTCCTCCGTTATATTGCATGAAGAAAGTTTGACAAGGCAAACAAAACTTGAGATTTTATTTACAAATAAGCGCGTATATAATATAAAATTAAAATTGCATTAAATTATCGTAAAGGTAAAATTAAATTATTTAGAAAAAAACACATTAATAACCTTTCAAAAATATTTTATGTAATAATTTTTGTGCTATTGGTACACGAAATATCAATTCTTTCTTTATTTTCTGTTTTATATTTAAACAATTAAAATAAAGATGTAATAAGCTTGCAATGAACAAATTGAAGAAATTTATAAGATTAAATCATTTTCCAATCAATTGCCAATAGTTGATTCGAATTCATCCATTAAAATTTTTTACATCTTGCATAACAATGAAAAATTAAAGTTGAAGAATCGAAATTTCAATTTATTAAAGCATTCTACAAATAAAACAACGTAATTAATATGACCGTTACTCAAGGCCGGAAGCATTTTTTTTTTTACGCTCATACTTTGCAAAAAGAACAGTAATTGTTGGATATCGGCCGACTGGCTGGCGGACGCGATGCATGATGGAAGTGGCTCTCGCCGAGTCACATCCCCGTCGTCGAAAGGTTCCTTTTACGTGGCCGACTATAAAGTTGTTCAGGTAACCGCGCGCCCGCCTCAGAAACACTCCACCCTCGAACCAGCAGCTCGACTAGCTTTCTCGCCATGAAAGTGCATGTAAGTACAATTTTATTCTGTTTTTTCTTAAATTCGAAAGTCTTCATATCGATAAACATAGAGAAAAACGATGTACAAAATACGCGTGTGTTCCAAGAATCATGTTTTTTTTTTTGACGAGGTGATGTAGATGAGATAAAGTCGCGTGCGCTTAATTACATTGGATATGCGAGTTTTTTTTTGGACGAGAAATAAATTGGCTATACTACGACTCGGAAATCGGTATCAACGCTTCTGTTTTTTCTTCGATACTTTTAAAACGATTAAAATGTATGAAGTTTATTTGCATATAAATCCCGTAGATATCCGTGTGTAATTCGTGAAAATCATCTTGTTGCGCGTTAAAGATAAAAAATGCGATAATGCTTCGAACGAAGCGTCTTGTGCGTTTAAACGTATTGCGATATGCTTCTTCGAATATTTATCAAATGATGATTTTATCGACATTTGCGTGTACTCTTTTGTATTTTCGTTTTTTCTATTTTATTTTGTCTGCTTATAATTCTTACTTCTCATAGATACTAGTAGTTCCATGGACTTACGAATTTTTCTTCGCAGAATAAAATTATATAGATATTCACTTCAAATTTCTTCAAAAATATTATATTATTAAAACTTTGTTTTAATAATAAAATTCTTTAATTATTTTTTTTAGTGAAACGTTACTTTATATCTATTTCAATCATTTATTATTTTTATATCGCAAGCATGTTACAAAAATTAAATATATTCTTCTAAAATTTTATTTGTGCAAGATTCGAAAACAGAAAGTAACTTGTTTTACCAAAGATACCGTCTTACATCGAAAGGTAACAAGCGTGTATAAGGAAATGACAAATATCGTGCACTTAATTGCATCGTCTGGTGTTGCAAGACGGGCGACGATTTGAAATGCAGCTTAATTACCGCAGTCACTGCCCGGGAATGCATTTCGCGAGCCAATTATCAGTTGGCGGATACGAGCAATCAAGATTTCGAAATCTTGTTGCAAGCTCGCGAATCAAAGTTTTATTAACATGGAAAGTAGTTCGTTTTGTCAACTTGCTTTGTTCCTTCATGTAATTTTATCTAAACCATTTTATCTAATCAAAACCAAGTTACAATAAAATGCAAATAATAAATATAAAAATTCAATTATAAACAGAGCATCTCATATATTTCAATTTTTGCTCTAATCATAATATTTTATTCTTCTTCAATTATATATCTACTTGCTCATTAATCATTTCTAAGAATTACTTTTCTTTCGTATATTTTATTAATATATGTTATTTTGTTAATACTATGTTACCCATTTAAACTAATTTTTCTATTTTATCGGTTTTCCTACTTAATCGAGAAAACTCGCAGGCCTTAATAACCAGCATGCATGTCACGTGTCTCGCGAAATGTCGCTCTGGGGTTCCGCGTTCCGCGAAATAAAACTCGCGCGTGGAATTCCTTGCACGTATAATTCTGGAACGGTATTTCGTCCCGTGACAACGCCGGTTACACGCGAAAATATTTCCAAGCGAATTTAAACTAATAGAAACTTGTTTTCCCGAATAATTGCGTCAGACGTTCCTGGACGATTAAATATATATATTTAATACCCACACACATAATATATATTGTGTATAATACCTTACTTTCTACCTACGTGTAACACCCGTAACTGTTACATTCGATCCCTTTAATCGCGTCGTCTTACGATTCATACCTTTTTTTCATCTACTTTCCTGTCTTGCGATCGCGTACGTTGAACGTGCTCACTTTTTCCCGACTACCGTAACTACCGGCTGATTAAAGATTCATGCGCTCACTGACTTTCGCTTTCAGCTTCCCGTTTGCTCGATACACTTCCATATATGCAATATAGTACAACTTCGTAAGATACTAGATTCAGGTTTAGTGCCATGCGCGTTAGATAATGATCGTTTATCTATCTGGTTATGAAATCAGCGAGCACGCTTAATATCGAGAGCAATGTAGACGTTCGAATATAATTAATGTACATTCATTTATTTTATTGTAGTGGTCAAATTAATATAATAAATATAGTATAATTTATCGAGCATAATATTATTATTACTAACGCAACTATAGAAATTGTTGATATTTTATTGATGAATGATCTCTTATTAATTTTTTTTTGTCTAATTAAAATTTTTTTTCTGTGTACAATATTTAAATTATTATATAACTTATGGAAATAATTTTCATCTTGCATGAGTTGTAACGGCAACATTTTATTATGCCATTTCAAAATGTATATCGAATTCGTATTAAATTCAATGTTATAGGTTTTATTGTTGATGGCACTTCCTATGTGCCTGGCTGAATTTTCAATCCAGGGGCCTAGCGACGGGCATCGACGAGCCCAGGGTCTTAAGTTCAGTGAGGAGAAAGGAATCGAATACACAGATGCAAGCGGTAAGCGCAGATAAGCGATCGCTAACGCTACTTGGAAGCATAAACGAAACGATTTATATTTTTAACATATTTTAACGGATTTCGAAAGTTTATGAATTTTGATGATTTTTAGTCCGAAGCAAAAATTTCTTTTCTTTTTTTATAGTTATTTACCTCATTTTGTGACATCCTAATTTATAACTTCAAAAAAAGTTATACTATCATCAAAAATCTTATTTAATTTAAAAAAATGGTGTACCCCGATAGATACTCACAAGTTATATAAATAAATATGTAGATTTAGCATTTCTTTATCTCTATGTCTTCTATGCAATATCTTTGTGTGTTCAATCTTTAGAAGGAGGGGGTGCTGGAGATTTTACCATTCAAGGGGCGACCGACGGTAACAGCAATTTCAGGATCCAAGGTGCTACCGATGGGCACTCGAACTTTGAGATTCAAGGGCCCACGGATGGTGGAGCGGCTACTTTTACTATACAAGGGGCAACCGATGGACACAGCCAGTCCTTAATTCAAGGACCTTACGATGCTAATCAGGGTAACGCGAAGGCGCTCGAATACAACGATCCTAGCGGTACAGTAATAGCTTTACCATGTTATCTCATATAAGCATAACAAATTAATCTGACATAAATATGTATCAAAAGGTTACAGAGTAAACTGGAGATCGTACGATCGTCAATCGCGTCCGGAAGCGCAGGCGGAACCGCAGTACGCACCGCAAGCCGCGGCACCAATTCAGCATCCCGCACCTCGACAGCGAGCGTATCGGCCGCCACCACAATCGCAACCGCAGCCGCAGCCGCAACCGCAGCAGCAAGTACAGGCCGCTCCACATTACAAACCTTACTCCAATGCACCGCAGCAAATCCAACAACTGCTGCAATTCCAGCAGCAGATTCCATACCTCAACGTAATTCCGGAACCATATAGGTACCGAGCAATGATGACATCTAATTATCGATCTATCTATACTTCTAATCAATAAATATTTAATTTATTTTTATCAATATTCAATCAATTAAGTATTATTTATATTTTTTTTATAAAAAAGATATCTGTAAAATATTATACGCGCGTGTATAAGATGCAAACCGAGATACGTAGTTACAATCATCGATCGATTCACAGATTCGACGAGGAGGCCGCGGTGCAGGCTCAGTCCCAGCAGGTCCGAGAGCATCTCCGGCAGTTGGCTCAGGAAGCTGCGGCCGCGCCCGCACCCGCGCCGGTACAGGCGCCCACGTATGCGCCGGACCGGCGTCCCAAGTCGCGCGGTCAATCGAGAAGCAAACGTCAAACGCATCCTCAACAGCAGCAGCAGCAGCAGCAGCAGCCGCAATATTCGACCAATCTGCCATCTCATCTACGCGAATTGCTCAGGTACCAAGCGGAGATACCGCACAACATCATCGCCAATCAGATCGTGTATCGTCCGGATAAACCGTACGTACCGCATTCCGTGGACCCACCGCAGCAGCAGCAGCAACCGGTACAGCAAGCGCAGTATCAAGGTCAGGGTGGCGCTTACCAGACTCAAGCTAATTCGTACACGCAGTCTCGTGTACAACCCGCGTATGATCCGGGCCAGCAGAATCAGCAGCTTGGATACAATCAACAATTTGGGTACAATCAACAACTTGGGTACAATCAACAGCAGTCTGGTATACGACCCGTCTCTGAGAATTAGTACTGATTGTTCATCGACTGTATACGATGATTACTGTGCTTTCTTTCTATCGGCGGAAAGAAATGGAAGCTTAATTCGAGTAGGAGACTGAGTTTCAATTTGTAATACAAATTATATGACTGAATTTTTGAACTATTTATAATTATTAAAACAAGATTTTTTAATTAATTCTGAAGTAGAGCAAAATTTATTTTTATTTTGGAGATGTGTGTTTGTTAATTTCATAAAAAGAATTATAAACACAAAGTTTTATATATACAGCAAATGAGATTCAATGGAAACTAATAGTATAAACTACCATTTGAGATGTTCTAAAGAAGTTTTGCTTGGTCTTGCTAGAATAAAGGCGTGGTACGAGAAAAATGATCTACTTAATATAATAATTGTTATAATAATAGAAATATCTATGTTTAAATGATGCGGATAATTAATGTAATGTGAGAATCTTATTGTTAGTTTATTACCGTTCAAGTTTGATATTATATAAAATAATTATATATATAATTTTTTTTTACTTTTTTTAAGTTTATCGAAACATGAAGTTTTGAGAGAAATGTTAAGATTATTTTATTCAACTGGTAAAAGATAATGAGCAAAAGCGTTCCATCTCGCGGCCGCCAATATTTCATGAACGTATACTCGAGAAAGTACATTTTTACTATGTGAACGACCGGAAGTCTCGACATATCGAGGCTGAGATACAACGCGTGTGCCGTTCGAGAATCAACCTTTTCCTTATGATTCTTGCACAACGAAAGGAGAGTGCAATGGCAAAGCCAATCAATATACTGATATAAATTTCGATATATGTATAAGTATGTACGAAGTAGAAATATATTATAAGTTTATGTTTTTTTACGTTTTTGAATAAAATATTTACGGATGTACTTTTTTCCCGAAGTGCTTTCTTTGATTTTAATCTCATCAATCTATTACAATTATTTATTTAACAAATTTGTTTATTGATAAATTGAAGACATGATTATTATTTCCAAAATCATTAAATTTCAGATTGAATCTATTTAAGCCTGCTTGCACTTAATTTAACATGCAAGATTTTGTTTTCTCCATTTATTTTAATATATTTAATATATAAAATAAAA
>NW_021849707.1:303151-313331 GCF_003651465.1 Formica exsecta | reverse complement strand
ATACTTATAAAACAATAAATAAACATATATAAATAGATATATATATATAAAATTTCAATTTAATAAATTTTAAGTAAGTAGTAAAGGTCAATACACACACATTAAATTCGTTCAAGAAATTATTTTATCTATTCATAATTTTTCACACGCATAGTTGTGTAATGTTCCCAGTCATTAACAATCAGCTGAATTTAATTGAATCGAACTTATTGCGCACTCAATCAAGAATAGCCTTTCTAAATATAGCGTTAAATATACTTAAGACATTGCAACGAATATTGAAAGTGGAATGCAGAATTCTTTACGCAATCGTATGGTATGTATGCTTGAACATATGTATATGCTCGGCGATAAAATCGCGATAGCTAATAATCACGAATGAAAGCCGTTTTCACCACACAAGATCACACTCACCGATTATTAAGTTTAGCGACTTTTTTGCGGGATTTTAAATACAGTATCCTTCAGTCTTGATCTTTCACAAAATGGCAGTGTTTGATATATTTTGAAAAATTTCCAGCAGAAAATCTATGATATGACAGATTTATGTTAATTTTATTATTAAAATATTAATGATGTTTTACTTTTTTCTGCGTTATATTAATTTGAATATTTGCAGTGACTATACTTATTCATTCTCTCTTTTTCTTTCGTGGTATCATCTTCAAGATAAGTATAGCATGTTGCTGCTTTATGCTGCAGCGATGCACTTAAACGGTGCTCGATTTATGGCGAATACGGAAGCGGTGAGCGTTTCCTGTACCAGGACCGTTACGTGACTAGATACGATGTATATATATATGCACGCATTATCCTTTCCTACGAAGTCGATATCTATTAACATGCACCTCCACTTATTCGTCGAACACGCGAAATGCCACGTTCCTATCGCGAGTCCGCGAGTAACCGATATGCATTCGCGATTACAAGTCTTTAAATACAATCATAGGATTAATAGTCCTTGAATATAGCATTCTTTTATGATACAGAAGAGTATATGTATATTTTGAGACACGAATCATAATTGTGTTCTTCGAAAACTAAGACGTAATAGTTATTAAGAGAAAGATGATTATAATTGTTCGTTAATTGAAAAAAAACAAAAAATCGCGAGTCAAATATAAATTCTGAAAAACAGCTAAATATATCGAATCCTGAAAAGTAAAACTTTCAAACTTTCTTTAGAGATAGCATCGTTAATAAGTTGATTATGTCGGTGAAATTTAAGTATAAGAATCTTATTAAATAAAAAAATGATATTAATGTACAGTTGTATATGACATGCAACTATAACTTGTTTGTACACAAACGAAAACAACTTTCACGCGATTCGAAAAATAATAGGTGATATAATACACGAGATAGGCAGCATGAAATTTTGGTTGTAAAATTTGACGTTTGGTATGGTAGCAAGGAAAATGCATAGGAAAGGGACACGGTCGAACCACTTTCACGTAATATTATCGCCATAATCAATGCGCAGTAATATGTGCTGAATTACATAAACACCTAGAATATTAAATTCTATACAAAGAAAAAGGATTTGCACTATACGTTCTTATATCTTATTCCCATTTGATGTGCAATGGAAATAAAAAATTTGATTGCTTTTATTTCAAAAATTTTTATTAAACCTATTATTTTTTTTCTTTTTATTACTCACTTGGCAATCTTTTCCCGATTACTTTCTTGAATATCTCTCAAATTGTTAGTGTTTTATTATAATAACATTTTATTTTAATTAGGATTTTTTTAATTTTGTCAAACTAAAGAGTTGGAGTGAAAATTCTTATCTTATGATTCTTTGTTTTCCGCAGAATATCTTGCATACGAAGGTGAGATAGATATAGCGCTCTGACTTTTCTGCTGCCACTTCACCGTCCCGGTCACTTCCTGGCTCGCCGCAACTACGAGCACAGGGCGCGTTGGCTCGTTGCATCTGGTTACGTGACGGCAGGCGGGGGACCTGCACGCAAAGAAAAAAAAATAGCTTGAAAGCCGACCAGCCGTGAAAGCTGGTGGTGGACTCGACGACGCGGTTCGGCCCGCGACGGCTGGGGCCCATATAGAAGTGCGTCGCGACGCGGCCGCCAGTTTTGTCTCGCCGCCCTCCGGATATCGTCGTTCAGCATCATGAGATTCCTCGTAAGTCCCTTGCACGCTCGTTCGCGATCGTTATTCTAAAAATACCGCGAAATTTTGCGCCGCGATACGCGGGGAGAAAGTGCAATTAAAATCCGCGGAATGTCGGTGCGAGTGCTCTCTTTTTGCTTTCAAATCTCGTGTCGATCATCGTGATTTTATTCTATGCACGTAATCGAGAGAGATAAAAAGCGCAATAACGCGATCGCTCATTGATCGCGGAGTGAAAAATCTCGTGCTACGAGTATTTCTGAATAAAAAAATTTGATAGAATCTAATTCATACATTTAATAGTCTTTTTTCTTTTCCTCGCGAAAGTGTTAACATACGATATATTAGATCGTTGTAGATATAAAAGTACCGTTTACAACGTGAAATACACTAAACTCTTTTCATTTAACTGAACATCTCGTTCTGTGATATTCCTTGAAAATTTTTTTATAAAAATTATACTTTCTTAAATTTATTGTGAATTAATTATTTTCCATCCGAAAGTAACGAGATGTAAAATTTTATTTATAGTTTAAAATCGCGTGTATAAAAATTATTTACGTAAATTTAAAAAAATATGTTACTATAAGAAGCTTCTTAATTTTTTATTTCTTGTCAAGGATATTCATTTTATCATTATATGAAATTGCGCGATATAAAGACATTCCTCTACGCTTGGAAAACTCTGCACTTCTTTATAATTATTACGATGAATCAAGTTCAACTGATTTACATACATGGCGCGATCAAGCTGAACTTAGAACGCGATTAATTTATATCTCGCGATATGAAACAGGGCATGAATGCATTAATAATCAATATTGAAAAATCTTATCTGCATTGCAAATCAGAATATTTCAGCTTTCTAAGATTACTTTCCAACATTTATCTTGTTTTATACATAGAAGTACGTATAAAAAATTATGCGCACACTTTCTCTTCCAATTTCGAGAAAATTATTTGTATAAAAAATACATTTCTTCGTATCAAAAGAAAGAAACGTTATTGTTGTATGATTTAATAATATGGTTTTTTGTCATCTTTCAGTTTTTGATCCTCGCCATAACACCCGCGCTAGGAACGGAATTCCAAAGTAAGTAACTTTTTGGACACCTCTTTCATTTCTCAAGAATATTTTTCATTTATATTTCAGAAATATCTTTTATTTTATCGGGATATCAAATAACAATTAATAAAAATAGCAAACACATAAAATTAATTTTTTATCGATAACTATGTGATAACAGAAATTTGCACTTGTCTTAATTATATTCAGGCCACATCCGGGAACGAAGACAAAATCATGTACAGCAAGGTAATTACCGAAATTACAATCAAGCGCCGGCGTCGATCAGGCAGATATTGGCGGCTCAGCAGGCTCGCGATCCGATCGTACATCTTCCACCGCAGCCGATACCGAATTTGGGACCTAGCAAACCTATCGAGCCTCAATACGTAAATCAGGCCCAGCTGAGTCAGTATCGGCCGAAAGTACAGATCGGTCAACAACCTGAGCAGCCGACCTACAAACAGATTCCCGTAAGACCGGCTCAATACAATCCACCGGCCTCCGCCCAACAGCAATACAATCCACCACCGGCCCCCGCTCAACAGCAATACAATCCGCAATACCGCACTAATTACGCGCCGCAGCCACAGCCGCTGCCGCAGCAGCAAGGCGCTCAACCTAATTATCAATATTCCAGAAATCTGCCACCGCAACTTCAGCAGCTTGTGCAGCTCCAGCAGAATTTGCCTAACGCGATTCCGCAGGGACAACATCACGGATAATTGTCCGTCTCAAGTTAAGGCATCAAAGCGATGATATCAGTATATATCGTTCCACTTTCATAAGATCATATCATTTCTCATGTATCCATTTCATTCATTTGTCATAACATGTTCGTAATCATCGATAGTGAAACGCAAAATGCGTGAGGGGTACATATTTCGTAGCTGTTATTCGCATTCGTAAATATTTTTTTATAAATGATATGTGCCTTAAATTATGTTGAGACAGGTATATTAAATATAAATTTAAGATAAATATAAATGTAATAGTTTTTTTATCTTAATAATTTTAGAAGAGAGTCAATCTCTGTAAAAAAAATTATTTCTCTGTATCTAATCTCTATTGGTGGTTTTTTGATTCGTCTCATGTTTTTATATTCATTTCATTTCATTCCTATTTCATATCATTTTATTTGTTTCATAATTACATTGATATTCATAAATTGATATATAAATCGCAAGAATATACATCATGTAAAAAAAATCATGGGGAAAAAAAGTCTGTGTGCATAATAAATCTTATTTGATTTTCTCGACTTAAAAATTATACGAATCGTCTTATTATTTTTTGAAACTGCTCTCTTTCAAACTTAAGGTTATACGCTGCATCGTTTATGTCGAATTAGGAACGCACGCTTTTCGCTTAATTATGCACCCTTTTATCATCCTCTCCGGTTTTATCGGCTCGAACTTTTGAATCGAGAGACAACCATCGCATTTGTTAAAACCGAATCTTTTCCAATGAATGAATAAATCTGTCGACAACATATTTCTATCGACAAATGCAGTTAGAGCACACTCTCGTACTCATAACGCGCGGCATAACTCGGCCGGGAAATCCGAGGGTATCATCGCACCGATGGTTCCGCACAAGGGGCGTATCTGCACGTCACCACTCCGACAGGACAGGCCGGAGAGATCACCCCCTTGTGCGTCACCCCCTTCTTGCCAACGTGACGGCGGGCGAATGCAAGTCTTCACTTCGCGCACCCCAGAGAGGCGCACGCACCGCAGTCACACCATCCCACCCTGGCCCCTCTCGCGCCAATTCTTACCTACGTGCACCCCGTGAATGCGTGCCCCCTCGCCGACAAACAGGGAAGAGGATTAGCGAGTCCATTAAAGTCGCGGACTCTATTATCCGGAGGGCACAGCCACGGTGACATCAACCGCTCGTCATTGGCGTAGACTATTTGCGAATTGAACATTCGCTTTGGCTTGTGGAGAAAATCTATTCTTATAGAGAAAGAAACATTTTTTAGTGGCTCTATTTTTTTAATTTAACATAATTTTATTCTGTCTATATATTATATATTGTAGAAAGAGAAAACGCGAGAGAGAAAAATGTGATAAATAATTGAGCAGTTATATCTTGATTATATGTAACGTGTATCTAGAGAATCAATTTGGATAATGGATTTAATTTAATTTAATCCTATAATTTCTATTTTCTATAACATTTTTATTTATTTACCGATGTCCGATCGCGTTTTTATAGTAAAAGCACAATGGATTAGGATTGTGTGATGAAAGCGCCGCGCCGATGGTTAAAGAAGATTGTTGGGAAACGCGCGATTGTCGGAAAAGATCCACGAAAAAAATCGACGCCACTGGAGGAAGGGGGGAGGGTGGTCATAGAGGCAAATTACAAAGGGAGGATTACCGGCAGCTGGGCTACCAGGCAACCATCTCTCTTTTCGAGCTCCTGCTCGCGAGCAAGCGGGCCATCCACGTCGTTCGAGAGCTCTTTGTCCTTCGACGCATTGGTAACATAATTATCGGAGTTATAGCAAGCCAAAACCCAAGCCGCATCCAAAAGGGGTGATGAGCGGTTAACGCTGTGACACCACGTGTACGCGCGCGCACGTGGAATGCGTCTAAACATTGACAATTCATCGGCGAAACTGTACGATAGAGTTTAACAATCTGAGGGATGTTTTTAAAATGTCTGTCGCCAAATATAAGGAATATATAGTGAATGTTGCTCCTTTTTTTATGCAAATTTACGTTACAAGTTTTATTTTGTAATAGAGTAATATATATGCTTTTTATGTAATATATCTCTTAGCTTTTATGTAATATATCTCACATTTATTAGCGATAAAATTTATTCTTTTATTTATTATAATTAACAGTAAAAGTAAAAGGATAATATGTCACACATTTACTCTTATTTTATTTACGGGATTTACATATCGTATAAACTATATTATATAATATATGTATAATAATATCATGTGTTCTGGTAGAGTAATATGTGTGTGTGAATAGAATAAATTTCAATACTTAAATAAGAGTATGAATATACTTGAATATTAAATAAAGTCAAATATTTTTAAAAAGCGGGACTTGAATCTTCGCTTTGTTCCCTTGAGAGAAACTCCCTGGTGTTTAATATTCTCAGGCACAAGAACATCGGTGAATTGCGCAGGAGAAAAAGCGTTACGGTAACTGCATGCTTTAACGGAACCAGTTCGCGAAATGCGATCGAGATTAAGTGCAACATCTAGCAATTCATTTCGTAGATATTGACTAGACCAAATGCAATTTTCTTTGCATGCCTTTTGTGCGGCTAATTACAAGACTAATAAGATGTAGGTACGTATGCTGACTCGCTAAAACACACGTGTTTTATCTATGGATTTTGCAACCGCGCCATTGAGTGTCACGTTTCTTTCGTCGAGGCAACACGAGGAAAAAGAGAGAGGAGATTGACTTTCATGACGAGAAATGTTTTAGCTACGTAATTTTGATCATGCAACGCGATGCCTATAGTGCGTTCGAAGTTTCTCACACTTTCGATTATTTACGATTTCTTCCATTAATTTGACTCGATGTTTTCTTAGCGTTATTGTAATATTAATATTATTTGAAGATGCGTGTAGAATCTTTTGCGAGATGAGCATTACTGCATTTAATTTGAATATTATTTAATTTAAAGAGATTTCAATAAAATTTTCGCATTTAATGATTAGAAGTCTAACAGCATTAAAAGATATAATTGCATTAATTTAACATCTAAAAAGAATGAGAAAAGTATCGGCAACACTCTGTATATTCGACACGCTGCAAATTGCGGTGTGCAAAGGGCAATTAATATTATCTCGCTATATATTAGACATTTTATTGCAATCCGTTGAACCGCACGTTCGCATGTTCGCATGTAAATTTTATAATTATTCTTTTCCAAGTATACGAAAGAGGTCAATATTTTCAAAGAATAAAATGTACAGTCACAACTTTTTTACGATGTATGAATATATATAGTGGATATTTCTCTAAAATATTATACTAAATAAATTACATAAAAAGACATTAAACAAAATTTAAATTATTGTTGCGTCGTAATATAATATATTCTTATATATTTTTTGGCTCCAAAGAGATTTTAAATCTCAATCTAATTTTAATAGTTTTAAGGTTTTCAACATCGTTGTGCAATTAAATATGAAATTTATTATTAAATAATGCAAGAAATAATAATTTTAAAGAAATTTTATTTGTACAACTCGGTACTATACATTTGTTCCTTTCGAAATATCACGAACGGAGCAAACTTTCATAACAGCTCGAAAGGATATAAGGAGCGTGTGAAACGGGTTGTGGTCTGCCGGAGTGATTCCAATAATTGCGCTTAATCCTTAGGGTGGCGGCACGCGGCCGACAATCGTAAACGTGTCTCCATCAACCCTCTCTCTTTCTCACTTCGCCTCTCTCGACCACTTTCTCCCACTACTACAGGTTTACTCCAGATTCCCTTCAAAAGTGCGTTAGCGATGATTATGACGGGATTTATTTCAATAACAGAGACTCGCCGCCATTCTGTTTGTTGTAACAGACGCACTCGTCCCACGTGGAATATTCTACGTGTCATCAGCAAACAGTCAAGGATGCTACCAGGCAGATTTTCGTATTGTACGTACAAAATATTTAACTTATTCGTTTTTTTTTACATAGAGAGAATTTTTCATATTTAAAAATATAGAGTATAAACTTTCTCACAGCTTCTTAATAATTTCTCTTCAGGATCGTATCTTTATTTATTAAGAGATAAATCCACGCACGGTTGACTCGACATTGATCTCAGCAATTTTATTGAGTTGACGAGCGATGTTGTCAGCCGAACAATGAATAGCGAAACGCTCGCGGGTACAGGAACGATGTGAGATTTTATTGGGCGACCCTGATCTTTAGCAAAGCTACTGACCCTGTTCCAAGTCCGTGATACCATTGTGAGGAGAAGCCAGACCGGAAAAATCCAGCATGGCCGACTGATGGTAGCGGCCAATCGCTGCACTTCTCATGACAGCTGCGCATCCCTCGAGAACTCGCTTGCTAGATCATCCCTCTCTCCGCTAGCATCCGAGACATAGTACGGCCGGGGCCCTAACTTTCTGATTTTTGCCTTACGAAGTCAGCCATTGTGAAAGGGGCCCGTTCGCCCGAGTATCGAGCTGACGTGTGTGAGTCTTCGTGTGGTCTTAAGTCGCGTCGTCTTTATCGTAGTTGGTCCCATAATTGTCTGTCGCACACACGTGCTTTTTAGCGTCTTAAATGCACGCCGAACACCAGGGGGATAGTCCTTTGAACATCAATGTCGCAACACACAGGAAGAAAGAATATTTCTGAAAAGGCGTCATGGTGTCGTGTGACGTTTCTATCCCACGTTGCGAAATGAAAGTGCACGTTATCAACGTCTCAGTTTAAAACATCGATTATATTTTTATTATAAATTGTTCTTGGAAATATTATTTAGAAATGATTAAAGAGCTTAACGCATTTTGCGTCTTTTTCTATAAAAAATTATAAAAAAAGATTTAACTCTTACATTCAAATATACTTTTTTTGAAAAATAAGAATGGATTACAAAAGATTTATTGAAAATCTGCACAGAAAGTATCATGAAAAATAAAAAATACTAAAGAGATGACTTCTTGTAAAACATAAATCCAAACAAATAACTTTTTAAAATATTTGAAAGGTTTCAAGAGCTACTGTTTCTCATTTTTGATATTTTTCTCCGAAAGACAATCGCAAAATTCACGAGTAGTGAAGTCCTTTTTAGTAAAAGGACGGTCAACAAATGGAATATTTTGAATTCTTTTGTTTGGTTATTTTGACGGACATCTATCCTAAATTAAGAAAATAATACATCTCTTCTTCCTATTATGTTTTTCTCTCTTTAAATAGATGTCATTCGTCCATTTGTAATCTTTGTTGCTTTCTTTCTATACGGCTTTAGTTCTTAATTAGACGTAAGGATTTAGGGTCGGACTTTACCAGACAAAAAGACCTCTAGTTAATGCGAAAAGATTGCACTTAACTATCCTAAACACATCGCATCAGATGAAGCTCTACTCGTCCGATCCCCCGCGGTGCACTTTAATGCAGTTTTAACGAGCGTCAACGCGGCGCACGTTAATCGACTAACCAGTGACATTAAACGCTCTGTGTAAGCCTCAAATTTTTCTTAAATTAGGAAATTTTCTATTCTTATTTTTCTCATTTTTATTCTTCTATTCTTAATCTTTTTTTTTTTCAAAGGATACGGCCGATCAGATCATCATAAATCAAGAAGAATATATTGTCGGAGCATCTTAAATGAGCATCATAAAAAATTTTAAATTTTACCATTAGCATTTTAATTTCTCTCATCTTTGACTTTTTTTTCAATTGACCGAGATTCTTCAAGTGTTATATATTTAGCACTTCTACTAGATCTTGATTATATTATTTATATATAATATTATCTTGCTCTGATAATTACTTCCGTAAAGTGTGTAAGGTAATTATAGATAGAATTTCGTGATTAGCATACTGGATATTAAAAACGTCATACTATGTAATACATTGATACAACCTGTTTATACAGAACAAATATCTCTACTTTTTATGCCGGTTTCAGTTTTGTACTTGTAAGTTATATAATATATGAATCAAATACTAGAATGTCCAGTTATATGTATATATATATATATATATACACAGAGCAAAAATGTTTAAAAACTATATACTCGTATATAGATATGCTCGTCTTTGATATATTTGTAGCATAAATGGTTTTTGTTTTCTTCTTATGTATAATCCCAAGAGATTTGAATGGTCTAATAAAAGAAACCTCAGGTAGTCCGAATATCTCAAGTTCGCTATACTCTATTGTGAATTCCTAATAGTTATCCGCGGAATCTTTAAAAAACTAGCGGTTTATGTACATAATGAATTCCTATATAATAATAATATATCTTATATATATATA
>NW_021849707.1:301775-302655 GCF_003651465.1 Formica exsecta | reverse complement strand
TTACATAATTATATTTTCAGATATATATATTTTATCTATCTCTATTTTTTTCTCTCAATATACATATATATATATTTTCTAACATTTGTGGAATAAAATTGACACAGCAGTTTCGAAATACTTTATGTACGGGGATTTCTATCGTTCTTTTGCCGAATCGCATCGAGCAACGAGGGAAGCCGACAGCTGGAAACGTTCCCGCGACTCCAGCACGGCTTTTCGCGAGTCGGTTCTCCCGCAATTTCAGCAGCCGCTGGCTGCTTGAATTTAGCGCATCCGTCGTAAGAGCGAGCACCCCGTATTAACGCTTCTCGCTCGGTGAAACGAATATTTGCACGTGCCATGACCGTCTCCTCGCGTCAGGAATTTAATAAAGAGCGATGCCTGAGAGTTCCGAGAGGTGGGCCCGAATGCGTTGCGTTGCGTTATGTTACGCGCGTGCATTCGTATTTTAAGCGTGCCACTAGGAAACGACGACGATGATGACGACGACGACGAAAACAATCTCACCCCGTCGATTTGCTGCTTCCCCCGTTTCCTCTCACGTAGACCCACTTACTAGTCGCCCTTCTTTTACCACCCCCGTCACTTCTCGCGCAACAACCACCGCGCGCGCTTCTCTAAAATGCTATCCTGTCCCCCCCCCCCCATTGTCGCTTCCCGCCGCCGATGCGTCCATTATGTCTACTTGGCTGATGGGAACAGATTATGTTGGTCGCTGTCATTGAGGGGCTCATCACCGTGCCTGACACTGATGCCCGCGGCATGAAGGAGGGTAGAATGCTAGACGCATGCTTATTGTCCGAATAAATTATATCGAGGGCATGGTCTCTATAACGGCACGGGGTGTGCTCGATTTGAAGCGAGCTATTTCTGTTTT
>NW_021849707.1:299116-299734 GCF_003651465.1 Formica exsecta | reverse complement strand
TGTAGAAATTTACAAGTCTCAAGGGGTGAAACGGGACGCGAAATATCGACTAAAATTCGTCAAAATTGGACTATACTAAACGATACCGGGGTGGTGTTCATTTTTAAAGGGCTTTTTTTTTTTTTTTTTTTTTTTTTTTTTTTTTGGTCCAGAGTAGTACTGGTATAAAGCTGAATAAAAATTGATTTTAATGTGGTAATGAGTTGACACTTCTTTTTTGTATAATCTCAAAATTGAAGAAATTTAGAACACTTGGATTAATTTACTCTGATTTTTATAAAAATAGAATCAATGTTGTACCGCGTTATTTCCGCTACAAGGAAACGCATTAAGTATAATAATGTCACATACGAAAACATAGATTTTAAATTTACGATCAGATGTGCCTGTAGAGTGTAATTATGACGAGAACTTGGGGAAACATCCCACTATGGCGTAACGTGAATCTATCCGGGATCACATGGTCGCTAATTGACTACAATAGCGGTCGCGTATGAAGCGCATTTTCTATTTTGTTACCTCAAAACAAAGCCAACAAAGGCGTACAAAGCAAAGCGCGATCCATGAGAGGTCACTTGAGCAGCATCGATGCGGTCTCCCCGGGCCTTTTTCTCTTTC
>NW_021849707.1:294135-298812 GCF_003651465.1 Formica exsecta | reverse complement strand
TCTTTCCCTCTCTATTTCTCTCGTCGTCTCTAGCTTTCGAGGATCGGCGACGAAAGATCGAGATTGTAACATATAGTCGAGTGCCCTTTGTACGTATGAGCACCGGTCGTCGCCATGGGGCGCAATTACATCGTCGCCCCATTGTGCCCCAATCGCGTTTTGTTACTGTTACTTATGGCGATATACCTCGAAGAGAGATCGCGGTGGTGGCGAGCAATGGGAGATCGACGTTATTGTTTCCGATATTGTTCGCCGGAATGAGCCGCGCGGTCTCGGTTTGTGCGACGTGTTTTCGTCGCGGCATGGCAAGGTGCTGTCTGATGTTCCATCGGTGGGAACCACTTGCGCATGCACATGCAATCATGCACTAACCATGCATTATCGCTAATGGAATGCGCCAATAATTCTTCTAAAATTGTGTAAAAGTCATTAAGATTCACAGATTTTAATTTAAAGTTAATCCTCTGATTTTTAAAAACATAATGAAATTTATGTGAGAATCAACATTTCAAAGATTTATATAAAAATATAAACGCTAGATCGAGGTGTGATTTTATTAGATATATTAGAAAACGCTTATTATTTACGTCGTGTCCACATCTATGTGTCTGTAGCAGCTTTTATTTTAACCAGAGAAATTCCTTAGCACCGGGCTATATAGTCTTGTGACGTTACAATGCCGCAGTTCTGTTGCCATCATTGTTACAGTCGTTGCCGTCGGAGTGGCTCGTCATCGTTGAGAAGTTCCGGGATTATTATTCATTCGTCCGGAAACGTTACAGTGTTACTTACTGAAGAGCGTTGGCCTCCTCGACTACGAGAGCAGGCACCCCTTCAGAGGCCCAAGGAGAGAGCGAGCGGGTTCTCCCTTTCTCTTTTGCCGGCAGACACTTTGTGCGGGAAATGGTAACATACGGCAGGCTTGAGAGTTTTATTAAATCGAGATGTTAATTGGGCGCCGTGATATCGCTTCTCTCCGTTTCTCTTGAGCGTTCACGCACCCCTCGTCGTTCTCGAAGTGCTTGGCAATTTGTGTAACTGCGGCGACCTCGCATTTCGATAAAATATTAAATTAAAATTAATTAAGTTTAGCAATTAATCACGTTATTTATTTTTAAGAAAAATTATTAATTAAGAGAAATATATATAAAATATTGTTTCAAAATTTTAATTAATAACGTTTGCTCTTCACAATTTTATACCATTCTAAAGAAATCAATTTTAAAAATTTTAGTTACACATGCCTTTCTCATTTAGTTTATCAAGAAGCATTTAAAATATAGGCAAAAAATTAGAAATTTGTCAGGCGTGCCGATTGTTCGAATGGAAACGCCGCAACTCTAAATTGAATAGTAGCCTGGCTGCGTTCCGAGTGTGTCGGAATCTTCAAAGAAAGCATTTCAGATTTCGGTATTGTACGGCGACAAATTACTCAGGTAAACAGTTCTATTGGTAAAATGACCTGATATTTATTCGTGTTACAACTTGCAGAATTTGTTATACTTTTTACAAACAAGATCTTTTAGAAGAAAAATCATTTTTTGACGCTGCATATATTAAAAATTTTCATTCTGCGTGTTATTGTTCTACAGAGCGACATTAGATAAAAGAAAATACATCACGTTAGAAATAACGAATAAAAAAAATTGAACAATTCTAACAAAATTATATACATTATAAATAAGTAGAATTATATACATTACAATTGCAAGTAGATTTCATGCTTTTGCAAGTTATAAATATTTTCAAATGACTTAAAAACATTTTCAAATGACTGAAAAACATTACATGATTTGAGAGAATGGAATTATGGACATGGTGTGTCGACGTAAACATTTAGGGACGAGAAAATATTAGCGTCGGTAAGTGGCAACATTCGAGAGCTCGCTCATGTGAGTAACGAGAGTCACTCAAGCACGGTTAAAGCAAGCATCAATACATTCCACATGTCCCGCATCTCGCAACTTCGTGAGAATATTCCTTCGCACTTCTCAAGCGCGTCGTAACACGAGTGCAAACAAATTGTAATCCGACTTTGTTACATTCTCGAATAATTTTTTTATATAATTTATATAATAAAAAAGAGCGATGTGAATTTAAGTTATGTCAGAACATGATGTACCGCCTTAGATCTCTTTTCTAGATCTCGTTTCCTTAACATTTTTGTTCATAAAGAGCGAATCGAATTAAAATATGAAGGGACCGCGGTTTGTTTGGCGATACGAGACGACGCAACAAAGCCAAATCTTGGGAAGAATCAGATCTAGGATCATCGTTAGAAATAACAGCGCTTGCATCTCCGACAGGAGCGTGACGGCTGTTGACAAAGGCGTCGACGTAGACTTCACAGATCCCATCGAGCGGCGACTCTATTTGACTGACTGGGTGATTACGTGTTGGTCTATACCAGGGTAAAAAATAAGTCTCGAAACGTACTGACAAGCGCCGTCGGAGTTCGGCGCGGGCCTGCTTTGTCCCACGATTACCGCTCAAATCACCGTGAAATTCCCGCAAAATGCTACGCATTGTATTGATCCTGACGACCAGGTAAATTTCGGATGTTCGGATGTTTCTCCTGTAATCTCTCTCCGCATAATGGTTGGAAAGTATAGCCGTTTTCACCTTTTTTAGCTACTGTTAAACTTTCGCATCCAGATAATTATCTCGCATTGTTGTCTTTCGATACTTGCATATGTTTGAAATTATACGTGATAAATTTTGTGATGAAAATAATGTTAAGAGACGATGAAGATGTATAACGTTTTATATATTTATATGATTTAAAAATTCTGTATTTACAGTTGCTTATGTTATAGATACATTCTTTTTATCGGAATATTATATTATAATACTCTTGTATCTCAATTTTAAATGTCTGCATAAGTTATGCGTTGTCTTTATACTTTTGTGTGTATATATATAGTATATACATATAGTATATATAAACATACACACATATTAAATGTCTCAGCAAGAAAATATATATAACTAAAATCTTTTTATGATTTTTTTTTCTTGCACACCTCGATAAGTATATAAAATTTTGTATTGCTTCAGAATATATTATGTTAATAAAATTTAAATCTATCACAACTTTTCTATTTTTACATCAATTTGCCACGTGTCTTATATTTTTCATATTCGTATAATCGTAGCTTTATATTCTCTTTCTCTTTCTTATCTGATAGCAAATTAGATTAACGGCATTATTAATGCGCATTGATGTAGATGAAAACTTATCCTATACAAACTTTTACCTATATATAAAAATGTAAGCTGCAGCAACGAGCGCTTTGTAATCGATGGAATACTTAACATATTTTTCCAAATAATATGATAAATTATGTTTCTTATTTGACAATTTTTCAATTGCTTATATATGTTTTTATATCAATTTGTAAACTTTAATGTACATCAATGCACATTAATGCATCTAAATAAAATACATTTTTTTTCGCAAAAATTAAGCGCATTGAAGTTCTTTAATAAAGTTGTTGCAGTATTATTGCATCTGTTATATCTTGTGTAGGAAAAGTATAATAATCTAATATTATTATTATAGTATATAAAAATTATAATAAGATACAATTAAAATTACATTTCTCTACATATACTATATTGAAGTTTACTATAAGTTGGCGTGATATGTTCTCATCACAGTTTGCTTTCATTCATGTGCATTTTGCAACATTTTTATAATTAAAGAATTTATTTTAAAATCTATTTTTGTGAGAGAAAGATTATGTATTAGTAGATTATGTGTTGTAAAATTGAGATAAGATTAGATAATGTATTGAGAAGTTTGTAATTATCTCACATACACAAGCATATGTATAATCTCATTTTTTAAAAATAAATTCGTGTATATATTGGAGACTACAAAAGTATTCCAGATCTTGTGATATCTGTTAATGGTAGATTTCTGAGATCATTTGCAGATAAAATTTTAATACCAAAATGTAATATATTTAAAGTATTTAAAGACGAATGACATCTCTCTATGGCAAATATATCTACAATATCTACAAATATCAAGTTATATATACAATATATATTATATTACATTTTTACTATATTAAATAATTATTTAGTAATAATAATAATACATACACATTGATATTGATCTATACTTTATACATGACAGATGTCATTCGTTCGTGACACATTTTGTGTGACAATTTTGATAATTTAACATACATCGCGTTTTAATTACCCCTATAAAATTTATATTAACGTTATTAATATTAATATCGTTTTTAATCGTTTTTAACGGATAAATTATTAGACAAATGAAACAAATTAAAAAACACTTTCAATAACAGTATGGAATAAATTAATGTCCTGATATACCAGATTTACCGTAACATCAATTAATGGCAGATATATAGTACACCGCATAATAAAAATACCTTAAAATGAATCCTATTCTCGACATTAATTTAATTCCGTACTGTTATTAAAAATGTTCTTTTAATTTATTTTATTTGTATAAGAATGATTAATCCGTTAAAAATGGTTAATATTAACAACGTTAATATAAATTTTATAATTATAACACAGGATAACGGGATAATTAAAACGCGATGTACGTTAAATTATCAAAACTGTCATATATTAAAATCAGTTTTATTTTCTCAAATAAAAAAATAAATAGAGCTGTACGTAAAATATACAGAT
>NW_021849707.1:222485-293869 GCF_003651465.1 Formica exsecta | reverse complement strand
ATATATCTGTATATAGATATCTGTATAAAGATCTGTATAAATAAAGAGAGAGAGAGAGAGAGAAGTAAAATAGCATTTAGTTTGATCTAATTTGGTAATGACAAGAATGAAATATAGAAATAAGTAATTAGAATAAAAATAAAAAATTAGATGAACTATATCTTCTCTCTTATCTTCTCTTCATATAAATAGAGAACATCAATATTGAATATTAAAATAATGCCAACTTTATAGATAAAAGAAAAACATAACAAACAAACGTTTTCTCTTTAGCTTCCGTGCTCGATGTTTCTGGACGCTTTCACGACGTTACGACGCCTTGTACATGTCACAGATGATCCTCTCGATCGGGATAATACCGATGGTCCGCCTGAAGAAGAGTTCCTCGATAGCGTGTGTGGATACGGAGCGCAAGCTGGGCAGCAATAACAGCAATTTGCCGAATCTGAGGGCCCCGAAAGAGGCCCCACTGAGTCGCTGTCCCAGCGCCAGCTGCGCACTGTCTCTCAACCGGGCTACGGAGGCCGGATCTCTAAGTCGATTTCCGGGACTGGGTGAGTTGGAGCTGCTAGTGCTGCGGCCGCTGGACATCGGCTCGCTGTCCAGACCGGCCTTAAAAAGCACTATCGCCCTAATACAGGCAAATTCGTGCTGGTCTAGATTCATCGCGTTGAAACCAGCCAGAGTCTCGCGAAAACGAGTCACCTCGATCGCCAGCCCGATACCCTGAGGCGGTAGCAAGGGCGTGGGGTCCAGGGCCGGCAGCATTTGCGCCGCGGCCAGTAAGAAGAGTTCGCGCCAGGAAGATTCGAGTAGCGTCAGTTGATCATCTATGACGAGATTCGTGCCCGCCGCCAAATCCCGTGCCCAGTGAACGTTTAAAAACAGCAATCTCGCTGCTTGCTCGCACATAGACTCGGCGGCGATCGGAGGGATTATTGGCATTGCGTGTAAATTTGCTATATTTGGTGGCATCTAAAAAAACGAAAGCGATGTTTTCTCGCTGGTAAAAATCAATTTTTTATGTCGAAATTTCTCGATTTGATAGAATCGTGTTCGCGTTTTGTAAATGTGTATATCTATAAACACACATATATTTATTCTATAAAAATATGTCTAGATTTTGTAGATACATTTAGATGATACGTAAAGATCCGAATTCTATAGAGATATTTTGAAAGAATTGACTCGCGAATTTATATGAATACGAACATACCTTTGACATTGCCAACGCGTTGCAATATGCAGGATGCGTGAGGGGAGGATGAGGCGATGGTCCAGGCACAGGAACGCGTGATTCTGTCGGCGCTTTGGGTAAAGCGAGATCTAAAGCTGTCGACGGCGCCACTAGGCTGGCCATCATTTCAGGTTCTTTGAAGTATAGCGCCATTTGTCTACGAATTGTTGAATTCCGCGGGCCTCGTTCGTGTTGCACGGCTATAACAGGAATAGTATGTGTTTTCTCGCTTATTAAGACGTACGTAATTAATTAGCGATCGGATGAACGGAAATCTGACGTATTTTTTGGCTATATTGAAATACATTTTACGATTTGCTAAAGAGGCTCTCAAAGAATAACGCAAATGGAATGGCTGCAACATTGCCGTGAGAACGTCGACGCCTCAATTACCGTCTTTGTTCATGCCGGCTTGAATGCACTTTGCTAGCCTGCAGGCTCGAAATTGATATTGATGTGTCTTATCCATCATGCAACCCCCCTCGGTCTTCGCTTTGCACATGTATTGCCGTAAAGAAGCCAGCACATCCATATAAATATATCGTAATATTTTCCCGGGGAGTGATCTCGGCAAACTTTACAAGGTATATCATAAAAGATGCGACTTGAAATAATAGAAATTACCGTCTTTGTTCATGCCGGCTTGAATGCACTTTGCTAGCCTGCAGGCTCGGCATTGATTCCGATGTGTCTTATCCACCATGCAACCCCCTTCGGACTTCGCCTTGCACACGTATTGCCGATTCCTCCTAATCGATCGTTTAAAGAAGCCAGCGCATCCATCGCATGCGAATATGCCATAATGCTTTCCCGAGGAGTGATCTCGGCAAACTTTACAAGGTATATCGTAAAGGATGCGACCTGGAATAATATAAAAAATATAGTGTTTTTACGTATTAAATTTTTTTTTTTACCTGAAAAAAAGTGTTTTATTTTATTAATCGATCTTCAAATTTTTTTCTATAAATTTAAAATGAAGTATAGTGAAAAGTAAATGCAAAAACAAGAGCTTATTTTTTTCATATTTTCGCGTATTTAAAATATAAATTGTTTGAAATAATATATTAGTGCAATTTAATCTTTCTGAGATTGATAGGCATTTTTTCGGGATAGTAGCTTTATCAATTTGGCCAAGAAATGCTTTATTGACACTTCATCATTCCCTCGTCAATCTATTCGATACAGACAGGCTTCGCGTCAACTTTCTCGCGTTTCGCGAAAGAGTCGTCGCTGTCGCGAGAGGCGAGTAAGCATGGCATTGTCGATGACAATCGGTGGAAAGGGCGCGTTAATCTCGGTCTGCGAGAATGCCGGTATTTTGGTTGGAACCCGTTTACGAGCGACAACACGAACTCGCTGAATGATGCTTCGGACGTGAATGGATCGATTTGTCGCCAAGTTAGTCCCCGTTAGCGGTAGTATAACATACGCATACACACACACATTTATACTTGTCTCTTCGGCACGCGGAGAATGAGGGAGAGGACGGGGGTGCGTGCGCTCGCAATGGGGCACCAACTCCTTGTCACGGGCTCCGCCTACGCTATTGAGCCCAACGAGATTGTGAATGGACCTGAATGGACCGGATGTGGCTGCCGCATTGAGCGACCCTAAGTGAGCAGCCAGAAATACGACACTTCGCTCGGTATCAGAGGCCCTGATCTCTCCCTCGATCAATCCCGTGTCGCCATCGGTTTCTTTATTTCTGTCGCCCTGTGGTACTTATTACAGCGATGGCGAATGGTGCGAGAACAATTCGGCCAGAATTCGGTCCGAACGCGCGCGCGATAAATACTGTACAACAACCTGTTGATTGGCGCATCCAGCGGCTGCCGACGATTTTAAGCTACGAAGATCGCGGTCTCCATTAGTCTCTCTACACCCGACTATCAAAACTCTGAGAATCTTCTGAGAATAACGCACTCGGTTATGAAGTCCCTTTCCCCCAACATTTTTACCGTTTCCTACGTACCTTTGATTATCAATAATGACGGTAAATCGCAAAGTTTTCTGCTACAAGCCACTTCTTTTCCTTTGTAACGTCTATGGTTAAAAGGCGTTCACCCTTTTCTTGACAGTGATCCCGAGAGAAGGGCCTCGGTGTTTTTAAGGGTAAATCATTAATGAAGAGATACGGTAATGCGCAAAGTGCGGTGCACATGTTCAAGCAGAGAAAGCAGACAACTTGCGACCAAATGACAGGGCTGCACGCCCTTCACCCGCAATATGAGGAATGTCCACTTTTCTTTTTTCCCTTCGCAAGAAAGGGAAACTCGAAACTCGCGCATGGACGCGCGCGTAAACGTTTATTGCGGCGAGCGCACGCATCGGAATCACGCAACGCGTTTCTACACTCGCTGTCACGTGGCTGCATAAAATTTGCATCGCGAGTCATTCGCGATTGAATTTTTTATCGTCGAGAAATCGAGCTCCGTGTTTTGTCGGGCGCCGATCATCTTCCTTCTGTCAAATATTCACAGGATTTTTATAGTAATATCGTACACGGACTCTTTCTCCGTATACTATTCTCACTGGGTAAAAAAGGGTGAGGTTGTTTAGGGAGGAGGAGAGGAGGTCCCTTTGCAGAGTATTGCTATAAAAATCGCATAAATATTTGATGAAGCGCATAAATGCGCGCAAGCTCGCGTTTTCGATCGAGCATATATGCGAAAAATACTGTCATTAGCCGGACCGAAGGTGTGGCTCGAAAAAAGAGGGGAATGTAAAATCGTGCGTTTGCCGTGCGGTACGCATCTAATAAATATTGCTCTAAAACGCGAGCGTATGTGTGCTCCTCCCCCGTATCAATTATTTCATTTGAGCCGCAACTATCGACGAAAACTGACCGAATATGTGCACCATGTCAGAATTATAAACTTCGACCAAAATATTGCGCACGTGAAACGTCTGACATAATGGTAAAAGTCGTAAAAGGAGAGAGAATTGGAGGGTTGGGGGATTGTGCGCGAATATGGCCGGATGTGATTCACCGGATAGCGGGGTGGTTTTATTTCGGCCGGCGTTCTCTCTTTCTCTCCCGATAATACCACGTGTTTTCGTGACCACGAAATTAAGGGAAAAGTTTGTCGCGCGCGCATCCTCGCGGCCTGTGCGCATTCGCATGCAAAGGGTGAACAAAGAGAAAGAGAGAACGAACCGGCGCCTCTAGGACCGACGACAAAAAGCGGCGTAAAATATTCTCGAATCGTAGTCTCGCGTGCAAAATTACGAACTTCTCGATATAATTGTGAGGATGGGGAAAATGAAAGTCTAAGTCTCTCTCTCTCTTTTTAGTGTATGAAATGCACTCGCTTTATGCTCGGCGCACAATGGTCTCGTCGTTTGGACAAAACTTTTTTATTGACAAAAATAGATAGATATTGACATTCATCAAACTTTCTTTTCTACAAACTTTACTTTATAATATATCTGGGTGCATCGCCGGGAAGAAATCGAAAGTCATCGCTAATATTGTAACCGCGTGCGTGTCAAGTACTTGTTATTATATTTACTAAATTTTCTCGGTGTAAAAATAATTAATAAAATGTTTAGGTATTAAAAAAATCGCGCGTTTTAATTTGAGCGAAAGGACTTATAATGGACTTTGTTACAAGGGTTGTTATAGGGTTACACGACTTATTTCTCGCCATTCTATCATTTCACGCCCCATCAGGTGGCATGCAGTAAACGAGCATGGGAATGTAGTGACATGTGTTAAAAACCAGCCGCTTGCTATCGATGTACATATATATCTATGTGTATAATTGATCTAGAATAAGGGTGGTAACTATCCACGTCATCTGCTTATTTCACTGATCTACCCTTCTTTTGCGTTTGCAAAAATATATTCATAACTTTATAACTTAAAGCAACGAGAATTTCAAGCGACGAGATTGTTTGTGGTCTTTCTATATATTTTTTAATTAGATAATAATTAACAGGTTTAACTACCTTATTTTAAGTATCATTTATGTTTATTATAGCAATTGGTTTATTAAATTAAAAAGAGTTATAAAACTGAATCTGATACACGTATGTATATATTTTGTACATATAAAATAAAAGCGGGGACATTACTTTGTAAAACCATGCGCTAGTTTGCTAATTAGCCCGATGCGTTGCACTGATTGGGAACCAAGTGACGCTGTACTCAACCACCCGCGACAACCTGTTAGCCGACCATCACGGTGATTCGTTTCCGCCGCATCATTTCAAACCATCTGTCGTTACTTTCTCATGGATGACTTGCGCCCGGGGATGAATTGTTTTAAATGCATGATCGTCTGCTATATTTAAAGGTACCACATGTTTGTTGTTTCACACGAGATGAAATTAGCATGCCGTGTAAGATACCATCGAGAATATTATAATCAACACACCGCAATCGATGTTTACATATACGATATTTATGTAATTTCAGAGGAATGCGTACGCATTATAGAATTTTCAGAGAAAAAATATTCTTTCTTCTATACATATATATATATATGTATCTAGACCGCTAACAGCGATGTTACTATAGTAAAGCCAGGCAGTCATTTACAATTGAGCAAGATATAATAGTTAATATACACTTTATGTGCATTTACATTCTTACACTTGCTTATATATACACTGTATATATTACATTCTGCCCAATTGTAAATGGCTGCCTTTGTTTCACATCTCACCATATAAGGCATAATCGTGTTAATATACATATATATATTCGTCCGTATTCAGACGCGCGCACAATGATGTTAGCGCGCTGACAAGTCAATGTTTGTTATGTTATGTTTGCACGGTATCGAGCATTTTGTTATTGGTTGTTATCGCGTGTTTAAGAAACAGCTCTATTCTTTCTATTTTATTTATATTTATATCTCGACTTGTCAATGCGTTAACATTACAAGCGCGTTCTGAATACGGGCCATAGTCTATAAGTATTATATAATATACGTATAGAAGTGTGTGAAAATTTTATTGTTTAATTTTAAATTTAACACCAGTATAACGTCACAGACCGTTTTAAGACCTATCTTTGTGTTGACGGCAATAAAGCATACTTCAAAGAATAATGACATTTCAGGTAAGAATTTAAAGTCACCGATAAACACGTATATGTATACAGGATCTTGTAAAGAAGGATTTCAAAATTCCAAACCGAAATTAGGATTGCTTGTAATAATTACCGAAAAAAAAGTCTATTCGGGTTGTAAGACGAGTTTCTTTATTCACTCTTTTTAATTACACGTGTTGCAAATAAATATTTTGTATTCTCATCTTTAAGAGTGTAGAAGCAAACTCAAAAAAGATTCTTATAATTAATTGTCACACAAATTTTAAAACTGACTAGATATAGAGATTTTGGATGTTGTTAATTTATCACTTGCTGTCGTAGCTCTTGTATTCATCATTTACTTCACACTATAACTCTAAACGAAAATGAAAGACCGATCGTTAGTATCATCAAAATCAAAAATATAAATTTGTACATTCAAATATTTAATATTCAATGACAGCAGAATTGTAGTAAAAATGATGGCAAATTGAGCGATTGTCAAGATACAAGAAGAGCATAAAACAAAAATGTTAATTATAAATTAAATAATGTTGATATTTTATGATGGCTATAAACTTGTAAAGTTATGAATTATTGACACGTTGGAATTATTATGGAATATATCTTTGCACGATCCCAGACAATACATATTCCTAAAGGATGTCTAGAAAACGGTTTAAAGACGTCTTATTGTCTTATCTTTGTATCCTGACAATTGCTCATCTTGCCATTATTCTTATTATAATTCTGCTGTCATTGAATATTAATAAGTGTTATAAATAATACGATATCGGCAACAAAATTTCTTTTTAGCATTTGCAAGAGAAAGGAAACTGCCCTTACATTATTTATGTGAAATCTTTTCCGAGTAAAAAAAAAAAATCGTTGTGATGATCGTTAAACCGTCCATAGAAAATTAAAATAAAAAGAAACAATCAACCCTTCTGATACAATGTCCGTTAATGTCTATTATTTTAACACTCGTGTGATCGCGATTTTAATAAGCGAGTGCGCAATATGTTACAAGAAAATTTAATCTTAAAGACTATTATGATTAGTTGCGCATTATAATTTGGAGGCATATCTATTCTTATATCACATCTAGGTAGAAAAATATAAAAATAAAACTTTGTTTTGTAATAAATATATAAGGAACATAGCTGAGTCGCTCGCGTCAAGTTTTATCTTTTTTTAAATAATGAAATATAATAATATTAAAAAATTATACAATATTTTTACGAAACAAAAAATATCGAAATTAGTGCAGTAGATTCCGATGAAGTTACATACATTGAGTTTGGAGAACCCTTCACTGAAGAACGATATGTAATTTGCTTTTTATTGTTACACGTGTAACAACAAAAGTCAATATGCTGTCCGTATAACAGAAAAAGTGAACACAAAAAGTTTGCTAAACCAACATAAAATCAAAGATTCTATTTACTTGAAGAAGCCGGCATCTTTGGCGGTGGCACTGGCATGTGCGGCAACTGCGACTCCTGATTCTGCATTCTTCGTCACTACACAACGGTCACTCTTAGCGAGGATCAAAATAACTATGATGAACGGCGTCGCACAACAAAGAGAGTTTTTCTCAAAGTCGGACGCTCGCTTTTTCCGAAAGGCTAACTCTTCCGCATTTATGGCATCACTCTTTCTGGTCGCGGCGGCACACTGAGAACTAACTCCGGGGTGAAATGTGACTGAAAGTCATCGAGACTTTTTGATGCCAAGCGCCGACCTTAGATCCTGCTATCGTAAAGCGCGTCTCATTGGCCGAGAATTTCCCTACCCTCGGCAAAGGGCGGATCTGACGAAAGGAAGCGGTTCGCTCCCCGCGTGTTCGGGGGTTGAACGCTACCGCTATCGAAGCGATAGAGGGTTGCGTCATCATCCCCGCCACTGCACTATTTTGTGAGAGTCATCTCCGGAATGAAGGTGAGAAAGAAGGTATCTTCTTCGCACCCCTTGTGGCGTACATGATCTTTTTGTTATCTATATTTCTTTGTATAGATCTTAACTCTCGCGTTTACTCTTGATAATGTTTGTTTATATCATAAATCTGCACGAACGCTCTTATCTATCGTGTTTTTTAAAAATATTTTTTGCTTTGGAATATCTATTCATTTACACATACACTTATAGGTTTGAATATTTGCTAAGCAAATTCAAAGAGTAGATGAAGTCAAGACTGCTATTAAATCAAATATAATATTAGATTATTATGAAACTGCTTCTGATTATTTTAATAAAAATTATTTTCTTAAAACATGTAATTTAACAAAACAGTTATACAACAAAGTATTAAAACGTATGTATTTAATTATAGAATTATTAATATTAATTTTCATTTTTAAAAAGCACAAAAATGTATATTTTTTAACGCAAAATATAACAATCAGAAAAAGAATTGCTTTTATTTCTATAAACACAATTAAATTAAATTAAGTTCAATTAAACTATAAATTTGCGTAACAATCAAACAATTCTGCATTAAAAATTCTCGTAATGTCATGGCGTGTTAATAATCTATAATCCTACGACGCGGCATCGTAAAGAGACGCGCTGTTCAAGATCAGAATTAAATCCCTCTCTCCCGCGGCCGTTGAAGATTCGTTGATGCGTGAGCCTAGAGAAGGCTCAGGTAAAAAGTAGACTTTTGTTAAAATTTCGCCATTAAATGCCAGCAAGAGATACGCGGCGGAGTGCATATACATCGTTGGAATAATAGCAACGTGGGCAGATGCGCCGCGGCTGACTCCCTGACTCCATCTTGAATTATCTCGTGCCTGATCCCTTCGTGGTCCCCTTCGTCTGTCTATGTATGTATGTGTAAACGCGAAACCGGGTTGGGGTGCGAGTTGTTCCTGCACTCGATGAATTACGCCAGGAATCCGTCATAACCGATGTAATATCGCGGAGATTGGATCTCTCGATGGTGTATCGCGCTCCCCCTCGTCCGAAAGAGTCCTATTCGAGGCGATGCTATCTCCATAGATTATACCAGGTGTATTTTTGTGACGCGTTGCAGGAGACACTCGGGATACTCTTCAATAATCCCAATTAATGCGCGTACGTTATTAATCTTTTATATGTGTACCGAATCTTTAATAATAATTGAAGATGAATGCTTTAAATTCTTTCTAAATTATTTCTGTATAATTATATAAATTTGAGAAAATTAAAAATTATAAAAATACTTATTTAAACATTGTTTCTCGGTATTCTCATTCGGGAAAAATTGTTTCGACCACTTTTAATCACGTATTTTTTTCTATTACGATATTTTTACTGAATATTAATTAAATAAGATAATTGTGAATCACAGATCGTTAAGAATTAGCGGCACTCATCCACGATTTTCTCATGGATATAAATATACGGTTTATAACGCTTGTCCATGATCTTTTCTCGGCAAACATTGGCATTTCAAGAGTTCCATGAACGCGTGGCGGAAAAAATTTCTATGCGAATAGAGACGTATCCTCGGCTCGAGATGTTTTGCACCCTCGACTTGGCCGCCATTGAGATGCAGCAGGCCCGACGAGGCCGAATGCTCGTCGGACCGTGCACCGTTTTGGCTTTGGCGCAATATGTTGGGATAGGAGATTATCTACGTAACTGTCCCGGGAATACGGAGCCTGACAATGGCCACGGCGCTCTCCTCCGTTCTGCGCCGTATTCACGAAGGGGGGAAAAGTTTCGCGGACCCGAGTAAGAGATTCGAGTCGCTTTGTCAAGAAGGCAAACGCGCCTAAACAGCTGGTAATGGGACCGAAATCAAAATACAATTGTCCGCCACGGCGGCCATGGAAGCATGGATTCTGCGCTGCATGAAAACGCGGTACAATAATAGTTTAAGGGGAACGATGTTGTTTTAGGGTGACATTTTACTCGTGGATTGTCGTTGATTTGACGACGATTTTATTCGCGATACATTAATACGCAGAAGTTAAGATAGATACAATTTTAAAACTGGAGAATGTACATTATTCCATATTCATGCATATAATATTATTGCAAAATAATTTAACTTTTGTCTTAAACTTTTTTGTCTAAAATCAATATTTATAAAGATATCTTAGAAGGCAATTTCTAGTGACTCACTTTGTATATAAAAAACATAAGAATAGAAAAGAAAATATTTTTTGCGGTTTTCTCGAGTTTCTCATCTCATAGATGCACGAAAATATATAGCGACCACGCTCGAAGCAAAACGAGAAAAGGACAAGAGCAAAAACTATCACGAGCGAAAAGTATCTTGAAATCCAGATCCGGCGCTTAGAAACCGATAATAGGGTCAGTTGGTAATGAGAAGTAGTTTAGTACAAAGCCAGTTTAGTACAAATTCGGTCTAATCATGTCAGCAGTATCAACGGATCAACGGGTGGTCTAGTTTTTTTTCAAGTAAATGAGAACAGAAAATTCCGCGGAGGAGAAAAGGAGAGGAAATCTAGGTAGCAACGACGGAGCAACAAATCTAGGTAGAGGGGAAGCTGGTGTTTAAAATCCAAATCCGCAATCGTGCGAGAGCAAGAGCTCAGGTAGAGCTTTGTGACGTAGACCTTGTGATGTCTCGCCGCTATCTCCCGGCATCACAGCGTGACCTGCGCTGTTTCGACCAGTCGAAAGATAATCCCACCGGACGGCCATTCAGTGTTTACGCCTTGTTTTACTGGTATTGCATTTAACGAGGTTTCGAAAGACTAGCTCTGTTCATGTACGTTACTATGAAAGTTCTTAAGCCACGCATTCATATTTTTTCAAACATATCGCTCCATCTCTCTGTAGCTCGTTTGTGTGCTTAGTGTTCCTAGAAATACCTCAAAACATCTCAGAAAGATCTCAGTTTTTAGCATGGTTTAGCAAGATAAAGAGAACCGATGGTTCGGTTTTGTTTCGCACCTATATTGCTGGCAAAATTACTTTCAAGAATCGTTATTAAATTTTATTTTATTCTTACACAACTATAATAATTTTGTTACTTATTAAAAAAAATTTGTCTTTTTCATATATATATATATTTTGCAAAGTATATTTTTATGATAGAGAATTTTGAAAATAATTTGACAGAAATTTAATTAAAATTGATTTTTTTTACAAACGTTAGAAAAATAGAGAAAGCTTTATCTCTCTTCCCCATCATTTTCAAGTTAGATGGCTCAATTCCTGCGTGAAATGATAGACTCGTTACAGAAGGTCTAGGGACGAAAGTTTTATGAACGAAATTTTACTATTCTTCGTCTTTGATGGAAGACCGTTGTAAGCCAAGAAAGAAGCGCGGATTCCTCTTAATCGCAGGAAAGAATCTTGCGAAATTAGGTTGACATTTCCGTGGGCGAAGCGCCTTCTTCTTTGGGATCATCTAAGGGAAGCCCGACGGAGTCGCCGTAATCCCATGGTTATCATATGGTCGACTTACTGTGCACTATAGGCACCATGAGCCCCGTCAAAATTTCGAATCGGGCTCGGAATAGAAAATAATGCCGACGCAGGAAGGACTGGCAACCTAGGTTACTGTGGAAAACCGCGTTAATGGAGGATAAGCTCGAAGTTTCGAACTGACTTCATCGTTTCTATGCTTCGGTTCCTCAGAAGGCAGCCTTTTACCAAATTCTCCTGGCTTCCTCGCATTCGAGAATAAAACTCCATTCCGTTTTCGTTTATAACTACTCTTGTAAACGATTTCTCTCTCTTACATAAAAAAAAAATACGATAAAAAATGAAAAGAACTTTATTCTTATATTTCTATATATGCTTTGTTGTTTTTTTTCGGCTTAATAATCGAGGCTAGGAAACGAAGAAAAATAAGAAAATTATTACTATTTTAACAATAACATATTCACAAATGTATTTGATTTTAAATGACATGATTACAATTTGATTTTATTATGATTTTAAGAAAATAACTATGTTTTAATTATTAACAGAACTATAGTTTATCTTTAAATATTCTACGAGACAATAATTTTGTAAGAATATCTTGTTCTTTTAGTACAATATTATTTTAACATAATGGATTTCTATCTGTTCATTTCCATACTGCTTCAATAATTTGATGACATATTATATAATTAATCCTAAAGTCATGTGTGTATATGTTTTTTTATGTCATACACACAATTATAATTTATAATTATTATTTTATTTATTATAATTATTAATTATAATTTATAATTATTTTATTAAATTTTTAAATCTTGCATAGATTATGATTTTACATAGAAAATTTGATAAATATTTCTTCATTGATTTCTAATCAATGAGCAGAAAAGGGACATGACGTAGCGCGAATGACTTGAGATTAAATACTTAATTGAAATTTATATGATCGAGCAAATCGTTCGCCTATCTGAGACGTGATTAAAACAATGATGCAGCTACCTGTTGCTGCCTCTGTCTAGATATCACCGCATGTATCAGAAACGATGGGATGGCAATGTTATGGGAACTAACGAGCATATGGTCGGGTCAATATCGCATAAACGCGAGCATCGGTGATGGCCCCCGCGTTTTACCTGATCGTTGTGGGGGTGTAGAGCGGGTGCCCTTTAACGATGAAACATACGAAAATCCGCCATATGTGCGAGCCCGGCGCTCATGAGAACACTCGAGTTTCTGGTTAAATGTAATTTGACATGGGAAGCTGGCACGAAAAGCACGTTGCACGATGTATCGGCGATTTTAAAGAATTTTTCAATGTGCGAGATGCTACATGTGGAGCATCAAAAATCAATTATAGTCTAATAATATTTTATAAAAAACACATTTTGGTTTTCTCATTTTCGTAAGAATACAAATGAGAGAATGGATGTTCAGGATAAAATTGCTTCATAAGTCAAATGGTAAATTTTTATCAAGATTTGCTGGTATGACAATATGCCGTAATGCCGACCCGACTTTCAACCTCTTCTAGCTACTCGACGACCATAAATTTCTCCATCATGGATGACGATACAGATGTAAAAAACGAAGACGCGAAAACGTCGACGTCCGTTAGTCGGCCGGAAGTTCTGTGTTATGAAAATCAGACGTCGGTTGGTCTGGTACCCGATGATACGTAACGAACTTTCCGGCGTTTTCATATTCTTCTTGTATTCTTAAAGTGGGCGGTGCAGAGCAGAGCGACAAGTAGTTGCACCGGCCAGCAGATCAGAAATCAGAGACGGCGCACCTTGAGAAAGAAGACGAAGGAGCTCCTTGAGAAGTACCTTGCAAGACGCGCATCCATCCTGGGCGGGGACATCCGGCCTCTGGTTACGCATTCATCTATGCGCGAACTACGAGACTGCTTGTCATTATATCAGAAGAAAGAGAAAGAGAGAGAGAAAGCAAGAGACGATCGGTGGGAACCGTTCCTGGAACTAACTTACCAAGGAGGACTTTATGATGCAACGTACTTTTGATGGGAGCATTGTTCTCCCTGTAGCTATTCACTTTTAAAAAAGATATGTTAAATCGATACTTGCAAGTATTATTGCCTCTTTCCCGCAATGCTGATTGATTATCTCGACACTGCGCTGTGCATTACTTTATATCGATAAAAGCCAGTCATGGCTGAGCTGCATATTTGACAGTTCAAATACTAAACATGTGTTTAATTAATTTAATTAATTTTGAAAAAATGGGTAACTAGAGTTAATATTAAATAATTTTATAAATATGTGTGTGTGAAAAAAATTAATTAATTCCATGTTTTTCGATTCAAAAGAACACGTTTAAAACTATAGGAAAATATAATAATTATAATATATAGAATAGATCTCCGCGTTTCGAAAATCATAATTTTTTGCATGTCGTATAAAGACACATCCAAGTATTAAGATAAGTAGATTTTTTTGCATTTTCGGCTTTTTAATTAGAGTCCTATATAGCACGAAATATAAAAGAGACTTAACTTTTACTCTTAATTTTTACGCCCCAACCAATATTGCAAGAGATATCTCGATTTTTCGTATAATATTTTGCGAAAACCTGACAGTATACCTATTACCCAGCGATCATATGAATGTAAAAGTTAATTAATGCTGCTAATGATTAAAACTCTGTAAAAAATAAAAGATAAAACTATAGTATTATAGTAGAATAGATTTCTGTTTCTCAGAAACCCATTTTTTGTATGTCGTATCACATATCAAGATATTTTTAAGTCCCGAGGGGAGTACGAAAATATTTTGGAGCTCCTTGTTCTCTCTATTCTCTCGATTACTGTCACTTTTGCTTCCATTTTATTTCAAAATATTAATATAATATATATATAATAATGACGGTATCTCTCTTAGTCTGGCTCTTCCCCTTCGACCTGTCCGGCATGGGTGACCCTACCGGTAATTAGCGTTTTCGAGTGAAGGTTTGATCGCTTTGAGAGCGATTAAACCCAATTTAACATAAATATATGTTTGACCAAATAAGTTTTAAGAGAATCTGATTAATATAAATATATGATGCATTAATAATATAATTAATATAAAGTACATCTCCCGTTTTTAATCCCCAATTTTCAACAAAGCACCGAATTAGACGGATGGACTCGCGGATGGATTTTATAAAAACCAACAAGAAATAATTCTCTACGATAAAGATCGTTTCGATTATTTGCCGGAACGAACCAGACAACTTTATTAAGTTCATCTGACTTTTTTCTCCATTAAATGAGATGCGATATAGATATACTTTTAAAAAACAAGCACCAAGTACTGAATATGTTAAACTTTGATACTTTTTAAATAATACGTTTTAGAATTAATCATTAACAGCGCGTTAATTAATTCTTTTAAATTCATATAATCGCACGGCGATAGATATATTATCAGGTTTTCGGAAAATGTCATACGAAAAGTCGCGATATTTTTCGCAATATTAGTTTTAGCGAATAATTAATGTTAAGAGTATCTTTTATATCGCGTTGAATTCCACTCAGAATTTCAATTATAAGCAGAATTTTAATTATAAAGCAGAAAATGCGAGAAAGTCTACTTTTCTCGGAAGACAGATGTGTATTTATGCGACATACGTGAAATTGTGATTTTCGAAACGCGGAGGTCTATTTTATTATATTTTCCTATAGCTTTTACCGTGTTATTTCGTGTGATTTAGAAGGATCGAGGAACTATCGAGTAAATAAGGAAGAAACAATATATTTATCTTGATAAATAATATAAATGTTAAATAATTTATAAATTATTTACCATATTGTAGGTGCGTTCGTTGTCTCCAAACTTTCTTTCCTTCTCTTGCTCTCATTTGCTGTTTTCTTATAGCACTCATACTCATTCGCGAAAATACGATTAATTATGATTAATCGTATACACAACGATTGCAAGACATTGCACGGCACTTCCGATTGTGGAACGATTACACAAGATACACACTTTATTATTGTCACGATACAATTTTATATCGTTTATCAAAAGCTAATTAATTGTTATTTGTAATAATTAAAATAATAGCAATTATGTGTCAATAATAGTCGCGATCACGTTTAGAAAAGAAATTTGACAAGATACGAAGCGTTTCGCGCTATTACTTTACTGCTCGAGTGTCGTCGTGCGAATAATAACAAAGCCGAAGGACGTAAACATTAGCGCGCTATTGTTTACGCCAAGATCGAATACCATTGTTATTGATTATTCAGTGCCAAAATATTTTACGTACTATGACGTATATATAAGCGGAATATTAAATTATACAAATATTTTAAATTATAGATCATTTATTTAATAAAAAATTAATATATCACGGAGCTTATCGTTATGTTAATTACTCGGACCTGCGATTCGACTATTTTATTGGGCGTTCTTCGAATTATATTTAAATCATCGAAAACAAAATTAGATTGGATAACGCGTTACTTATTAAATAAGATGATTTGGTTTGACTTCTGCGCGCATGTAATGGCCAACCATTTTGGCAAAACCATTTCCATCTTGGACGCAAAAGAAATATGTCTTCTCGTGCGGATCATGTGGGCTTCGAGCAACATGTAAGAAACATCCCCGTCGATTCTCGTAATCGTTTGTCCGCATTGACTGTAAAGCGCAGCTTTGTATGGTCGCTCTGAAAAAGCGCAACGGCCCCGACCAAGTGACGTAACTCGAACCCGCTGTCACTGCTGACAGTACGCTCACAGTCGTTCCTTTGTCAGCATTCTTTCTCACCCACTCTTAATACTCTCCTTTTCTCTCTCTCTATCGTTGGAGATAAAAATATATTTTTTAAATATGCTTAATTTTTTTTTATTTAAGTAATTTATGTAATAATCATTTAAAACAAGAGCGAAACATTTAAACTAAGGCTATATTTTATATTGTTTACTAAATAAAAAACTTTTACAATATGATTTTGTATGTCAGTAGAATATAAAGCAAGAAAATAATGCCCGTTTATTATTATAAAATATAAATTAACTAATAAAACTATTTGAAATTTTATTTTAAGGAATAAAATAATATATTGAATTATTTTAGAGAAAATAAAACACGATATTAAAATTTAAGTGTTATTACAGTTTAATGATTATTCTATCAATTTAAAAATTAGTCGTATTATATATAAAAACTTACCTCATCTCTCTCCAATTTATATATAAAATTTCCTTTATGTTTATTATAACATTTTCTTTTTAAATATTACTTACGTTTAGTCTAGTTTTTACATTTTTTTTTTTTTTTGTATACTATCTTCCCACTTTCTTGCTTCATCCATTCTTTTCTCCCGAGACATAGCGTCTCGTCTTCTTTTGACAGAACCTCGTCATCCCTTTCACAAGTTGCGCGCCTTTTTTTCGCCGGTTCTCCTTGCCCTGTTAACGAGTGCCCCGTCGTTCGCTCCCATTTCGCTTCTCTTCGGCTTCTCGAATTTCCACCAGCGGCGTTTCGACGCTCGTCTCCCCCTTTTCATTCGCGTCCTCGCCCGGACGATTCGCCTTTTGACGAAGTGCTTCTTTAGTTTGAAAACGCACGTTATTCAATACTCCCGCCCGCGCCAAACAAAGCGCTTCCGGAAGCGCCGTGAGACTTAACTATCTCGCCGCAGGTAGTTAATACTGGCTGATTTACCCACTTGCGCAATGTCGGTGAATAGAATTCCAAAATATGGGAAAAAGAAAAAGTATTTTGTAATTGGAAAGAGAAAGTACAAAGACAAACAAATAACCTGTTCAATATTGCACGCGACATGTTGAGAGAAAGTCCTTTCTATTATTTCTTTCACATTTTGTGATTTATGACATTTATATGGACAGGCAAACGCGTAAAAGTTCTTAAACGAATATTGTTTGACTGATAACACAGTTTTAATAGAAAATAGCGCTTTCTTTCAAACTTAACAATCAAAATAGTCATTCTTTGTTCTTTTACTAAAAAACAATTCCAAATCTTCAAAAAGTCCAAGTCTTCAAAAATGTTCTAACATTCCAAAGAAAAATGCATAGATCTATTGTACGAAAAGTTTATAATATGTATTCTATAGTTGTAATGTATATTTGATTTTGTGTATATTGTATATAACACTTTTTTTAAATATTTTTCATTAAGTTTAAAATTCACAGAGAAAACAGTAACGTAATTAAAAAAAATTCATTTAGAAAAAGTATGCGCCACAAAGCAAGACAAAGCAAGATAAAACGAATGGATTTGTTCGTAGTAATATTGAAATGTTCATTTTATGTATATCTATGTTTTTCAAATTTATTTCAGTTTTCATTACAGATAAAAAACATTTCTTCGTCATACAGTTTTCTTTATCTATATGCTATTTATTTCTTCTTAAAGCATATAATATTATTATATGTTAGAATGTAATTTATGCGTGCAAGTAATTTTGTAAGAATGCAGTATTTAGAGATTTAAAATAGGTAATTACAAGAAATAGTATTGCTTTCAAAATTTTCGTCAAAAGAGGGAGTGTGGAAAATTGGATAATATTGAATTGTTTGGTAAGTTTTCCTAATTAAATGTATATATACATTTTTTATATATTTCTGAGTAAAAGATTAAAAAGCTTTCCAAACAATTCAGAATTTTGAATGGACGGCCGTATTGTCTAAAAAAAGTGAGCGCTGGTTTGTATATCATAAAAAAGGGTCGTTGAAACCTGCCTACGTGTTAAATCGCTTGTTTTACAGACCGCTGGAAAAGGCACCGTAAAGATGTCGTCACTACAAGAAACTTTCATGTAAGTCATAAACCATGTAAGTCATAACCAAAGTGATTCATAGTTAATACATTGACTTGAAAATTAATGTTAGTAACGTACGGGTTTTATTTATCGTCATGTTTATTGTCATGATATATTAACTAGCACACTAATTACAAGTTAATATATCCTTATTAATGTTAGCATGTGTTATCTATGTAAAAAATCATCAGTAAAAATTATAGATATTATATTATGTACGGTTTTTAACATTTAAAATCTACGTATATTTATAAATATTATCTGAAAATGGTTTTTATCAGAGTCATTATAAAATTATCGAGCCATAAATCAGCTAAACGTGACTGAAAAATCTTAAGGGGGTATACTTAAAAATGACTAAAACTTCAAACTTCTTTAAAAAAAATAGATAGTTTTCTAAACATTTGGAGTTATATAAAGTGATTTTTATGCCTAAAAAAATATTGAAACATATAAAAATTGTGTTAAACTGTTCGAAACATTCTACAATTATACTTTTTGACGTTTGTATCTTTTTCTTAAAAGCAATTGATCCGATTGTTTTAAATTTGTTCACAAATAAATAAACTAATTTGATATGGGTTTTATTTAAATAAATTGTAATTTTATTAAAAATTACAAACAATTAAAATCGTCAAGAAAATTGATTTGATTTAAAATTCATAATTAAAATTCACAAATATTTCTTATTCAGCAAAAGCATCGATCAAAATGTAACTAAACATATAAAAAAGAAATTATTTGTATATGCTAACTCAGTGTTGAGAAAAAGAAACAGATAGATCATTTCGATTACACTCATCCCCTTAAGAGATTTCAGGCAAATCAAGCTTTACGAGATTAATAGATATGATAAATGGATAATGAAATCTTTTTCATTTATATATATCTACTTTACATCATCGAATCATTAGTGAAAAGTGAGTAATTGCTAACCAGAAATTGCTAATCGGATACCATCAATCAATTTTCCAATTTTGTCGACAGAGTGGCGCGAGATAAACGGAAAAAAGAAGGTATCACAGGACGGAGATGCGTGATTCATGCGGAGCATGGTGCGCGACGATCAAGGTAGGGAATAACGCGACGATGAGAGAGAAAGATAGAAATTCATAGGAGAATATACGAAAAAAGGAAAGAAAACGGAGCGCACGTGTCCCTTCTATGGGAGCGTTCACACGGGAACCATCGTTGTCGGTTAATCTAATCATTCGAATGTAAGGTACAGGCATGTATACAAGGTGCTCCTTTCCATCCGTGAATTCTATATGTTATCAGTTCAATTCTTATTTCAATTGTAACTCAATTTTTATTTAGCGTATTAAACATCTTTATAACTAAATTTTTAAATTTAAATTTTGTTATAGTGGAATTTTAAATTAAAAATTTTTAACTAAAAGAAGTATGAAAAGAGAGAGAGAGAGAAAAAAAGAAAAAGAGAGAGAGACAGAGAGACAGAGAGATCTCATATATAAAATAATTAACATAATGTATAAATGTTTCATTTCTCGTTATACGATATTTGATACAAATATTTAATTTTTTAAAATATATTCTTTTTATTTGTTTATTTCTTTTAATCTATAGCACGAGAAACCTGAAGCACCCCGTATATACCAAAGTACCCGTACAGCATCGTTTCTTCGTCATATTCCCTCATTCCCGCGACACCGCCCTCAGTCGCGACGCCTGATCTCTATTCGCTTCCCCCGGCACACGACATTTCGCAGCCGTGTCAATGCGACCCCCGTTGAGAATTCCATTATCGCGGCCACGATTTATGCCCGTGCCGGATCGCGAACGACGAATGCGCACTCCTCGTTGAAATGGAAGCGAGCGTTGTCATCCTACCCCTCTCTTTGTGCCTCGCCGATGGCGCGCGAGATGTATGTCGCGGATGGGGGTGGTTTTCATAAGCGACGCTATTTTCGCGCCGTGCGACCTTGTGCGATTGGATTATGGTGTCTGATTTATAGTGATCGAAAAAAGATGACGGGTTGGAAAACGCACGATGTATTTGCGCGAATCCGATCTCCATATCATTTATTTAGAATTAAAATGTCAATTTGATTGAGAAGGCGTTTATTAACTAATCTAAAATGATTTTCTCTTCTTAGTTAAAATATACATATCTGAAAAATCGATGGTCTTATAATATTATATGAGAAATCTGTTTCTAAATAAAAAATACTGCTATATAATATTATTAAAAGTCAAATTATTTATTAATTAATTTTTAGTCTTTTATTCCTGAAATGATTTTAATTGCGACGCATCTCTTTTATCCATTTGCTTTTTTGAATTTGTCATGTCGATGACACAAGAGATAGTGAAGAGCGAGAGAGGGATGCGACGGGTACCAGGTGTTAATGGAGCCATTAAGAATCAGAGAAGGGGAATGTAGAGATCAAATCTCATACACCACGCCTTTCGGAACATCCTTCTACGAACAACCCCCGCATGCGCGATGTACGACGTGTCTTGTGGTGGTCGTTCGTGCCACAATGGTGCAACGTGTGACATACGCTTAACTATACACTGTGTATTATGCGACCTGTTCGAAGGCCGACTCCCTTCCGTACGTCACGTGTGAATTTCTGCCGGTGTACTTCAAATAACAATGACGGATTCTATATCATCATGCCTAATAAATTACATACCAATGTATGCTCCCTGAATATAGTAATTTAGAATCCCCAATTATAATTAAATTTGAATAACATAAACTAGCTACTACAATAGGTTTACTGTGTAATTCATTAAGTAAACGCACGCGCGGTTGTATATCTTACACTCAAAAAAGTGGTATTGTAACTACAGCAAAAATTTTCTGGGTGCGCAAAATTAACTGAGGTACATAAATGATTAGCAAATACTGTGATATCGCATATGTTTCGCATTTAATCAATCTAAGTGACAGAGACAGAATTTATATCTGAACTGTTTGTGAAATTTAGAAAGAATGTTTTTCTGTGGCGCCTATCCATGTTAAGGCCAATCATACTTGTTATAAAGTTTGGCTGTGGTAGACAGAAAAAATTAGCGGCAAGAAACAAATGAATATATAATCCTCACGTCTAACATATTTGTATAACGCGCTCAATCTATCTAGCTCTTTTAAACAATTTTTCTCAATTTTTCGATGCTGCAGTTATAATTGGCAGTTATATTTCTCACAAAGATCGTTCTGTAGTATCGAAACTCATATTTATCCAATGCAGTGATTAACATTTGGCAATGGGACCTAAATTTTCTAGAAGATATTATTAGAATGTTGCTGCTATAAATTCTATATGTAACAGACAATATTCTAACAAATACAAAAAATAGCGATAAATTTTTGTTGTGACACCTAGAAATCTACCTATATCAGCAAGACATTTTTTTGAGTGTATATTAATAGATTAATAGAATCTTAATATTTGTTCATCGATATACATAACTTTCTTTTTTCTCTGGAAATACAATTTTGTAAAGTCGTAACAATAGAAAGTATCGGGAGAATCTTTATATGTAATCAATGCAAATAGAAATGTTGTAGACGGAGGGATAATGCATCGAACTATCATTAATTTATCGAACTATCATGTATCGAAAAGCACAAAGAGTCCGACGAAAGAAAAATGCGGGGAGAGCAACCGTGCCTTTCGCGAAGTACAAAGTTGCGATGCAAATTGTAGAGCGACGTCATGCAACCCGCTTGCACGAAACGTATTCACCCTCGTCATCATACACGTGGCTCACGTGAACGTCCATGAGAACTCGCGGCTCCGCAATGTCGTGCAATCGTCATATGGAGCTCATTAGTCAACTAGCTGATGACGCGTAATGCCATCCACGCTCGAGTACTCGCACACAACACACGAACAAAACAAGCTAATCAATGTATATGTTTTGTAGATTCAAATTGATGGAAAGATTATTAATTGGTTGAAAAACGATTCCGGAATCATTTTCGCGTGAAAAGTTACATTTATAGTATTATTTTGATATTATTTTTTCTTTCATATATGCAGTCTTATGAAATAATTTTGTATTAAAAATACATTATTAAAAACAATTTATAACATCACATAAATATTTGTACAAATTATCTATATAAAGATCGATGAAAATAAAAAATTCATGACACTGGAATTTTTATTACTTGACAAGTTTTCGGTGAACTATTAGTAATACCTCTTTGTACATAGCATACAAAGGGATTAAGGATTAGACAATGTAGACAATAACGCAAAAACAAATTAATACTGCAGTATTTCTCACAAACCGGAAAAGGGTAAGGCCGTCAGACGCCGTACTAGAGGGCTAATAAAGTTTCACAGAAATGCCAAGTATACCCTAAAACATTTTCTATTTGTTGCCCAACTTGTACTGCTATTCCAAGTATTTGTTAGTAAGATTTCAAAACTATATATAAACAATACTTTATACGTGTCGTGTACCTTAGTAAAGATTATAACACATTTTTTTTCCATATCCGATATATATTATCATCCCCCTATATTTATATAAACAATTTAAAAGAAAAAAATTCAAATTTACCGGAACCATTCGACGGAATAAAAAGAGCGAGAGAATTCACGCAAAACAGCAGAGGTAAAAGATAAGGTCCCGCTTAGGAATTAATCGGAACAAGAGTGGCCGACGCGGATTCCACAATAGCGCAGCGGGTGCTCGTGATATAAATATTTGTCTCGGAAGGGAGCACGAGGGTGCCGGGGCAAGTGCGAGTCGGCGTGAGGGATGGAGTGCCTCGCGGAGGGCTCGAGAAATAATGGCGTGCACGCGTGTGCGCGCGTATGCGTGAATACGCACGGGAGTTGGAGTTCTACGGTCGAGAAAAACTCTCTCTTCGGTACTTGAAAGACAAAAACATCTTGGCCGACATCGACCCGCATGTCTTTACCTTTCAGGAGAGATTGGTGGGAAAGTTTGCTCGACCTTCCCCCCGCTTTGATCCTTCGCGGAAAGGTTTATCGGGAAACGGGGTTTTGTTTCTTTAATTTTTATGGTTATTACGTGCGTCAAAGCCATATTTCGAAAAATTTTCGATGGTCAAGAAAATAGAGTGTCTCTATTCGTTTTCTAGTTACGTCACAATTTTGTAGTTATATGATTTTTTTTTTATATTTATTTTACTGTCATTAATTTATTATTTTTATCGGTTTTAGTATTTTATATCATTGATTTTTTTATTTATAATCCATTTATTATTTTTTTATTTATTTCTACATGATAAAAAAAATGAAAAAAGATCTTTATATAGTATCTTGTATTTTAAATATAACTTTAATTATCAATAATTAACACGTGAGTAGGATGAATATCCTGAGAAATTAGCGACAATGATTGATTCGTATAAGTAGCGCGAGTAACGTTCATCGCTTACCGGAGCTCTTTTGGAGGAAAAGCGATTCTCCCCGTCTCGTCAAGCATCTATATTCACAACGGCGCATAATGGCGAGCTCCTCGGGATGGCAAGGACAAATCACTTAACGCGGTTGCGTCCGATGTTGGTACAGTGTCGGTGCTCGATGTGACAAATTACTTCTCCATTATAGGCCATCGATGACGCGCAGAATCGGAGATGAAATATGAAAGGTGCTCGCTCATGTCGGGACTTAATTAGCGGGTTATGAGTGTGGAAGCAGCAATAATCCGATGGAAATGCTTTTACCTTACTGTGTGATTTTAATTGCTGTGTAAGATAATTATGATCGATCGAGTATAATGTGTCTTGCCGCATTCATGTATGTAGATCGAGAGAGAGAGAGAAAGAGCGAAAGAAAGAGAAACTAAATTTTAGAGCCGCTATTTAATAACCGTTTGCTCGAACGCAATATTTATGAGATCGAGAGAGAGAGAGAGAGAGAGAGAGAGAGAGAGAGAGAAAGAGCGAAAGAAAGAAAAACTAAATTTTAGAGCCGCTATTTAATAACCGTTTGCTCGAACGCAATATTTATGATCATCGAAGACTCTTGCTGAATTTATTTATCCTTGTCGATGAATTCGATAGCGGAAGACGGTTGATAGCGAAATTCACAAGACGGTTAATGTATTTTAATACGACAAGTTAAATAATAATTGCAGATAAAGAGATATCTCACGTTATAAATTTATAGTATATTTTAAGGTCATCAGCTTTCAAAATTGAATTCATGATCATCGGATAATGTAATTCTTCACCTATTGAACAACGTTAGTACGAGATTTTTTTAGATACTTGATGTAAATCTGAAAAACATCCTCGAAATTACTTAAGATAATATAGCATGATTGATGTAGTTTCCACATCGATCTTTCTCGTATACAAGGCAGCGACTCGTTCGACATCATTGTCAATGACACGTAAAGCCATAATCGAAATTTGTTCGTCTTTATATCGCGCAGCAGTCGTCTTAGATCGTTCGGATTCCAAACTAGGCGAGCAGTCGCCAGATTCAAGATTATGCGGACCGAGATGCGACGACATTTCCAATTCGTTTTGTAGGCGTGCATCCCAACGAGTCCTCGGGAGGAGAACAGAAGCGGTTGTTGAAGTGGCGAGGGGAAAAGGACGGATAGATTTTGAATGGACGCAGTATTCAATGTTTTATCGGCGATCTACGTTGGCTCTGAATGCCTCCGTCGACTGCCTTTGTACCAGTCGCGTTGCGAGCCTTCGTTTAGATCCTTCTTCGAGGAATAAGGGCGTGGGAGGAGTGACGAGTCGCAAAGGACGAAGGATATACCGAGAGCTTCCTTTCTCTCCCTCTTTATCACACTGTCGAGTGGATTCTCTCCTTATTGTGACGAGGAACAGTACGCATACAAGTGGCATACCTTACCACTCTTGGTACCTTCATGCACCGCTAATTTTCCGCTCGTTATTCTCTGTACGTGGTCATTCAAACTGTTTTCCAAGATGTTTCTTCCGCGTTTGCCATAACTGCCCGATTCGCAATGTGTTGATAATTGTGTTGATTTGTAGCGATTAATAGTGATATGATATCGACATAGTCGGTCTCTCTCTCTCTCTCTTTCTCTCTCTCAGCCAGCCATTAAAGCCTTTTAACTACATATTATATACATTAGATATCACAAATCCAAAATCGAAAAACTTGATTTAATGTTAGAATCTTTAAAATGTAAAATCTAGGATTAGAAATTATGATCTTTTTAAAATCAAGTAAAATCCGAGTAAAAAGGCAAAAGAGCCACGCGCAGTTTTTAGGGCGCAAAGGTATATAATTTAAACCAAAAAATAAATTAAAAAATTAGAGAATTTCTTTAATTACATGATTCGCGAAAGGCGGACGTTTCGTCTCTGTGCGTTGCGTCTTGATTTTAATCGTGTAAGAGCCTTACTTTTATATCTTTTTTATGATCTTTTTATTTCGGTAAAATATTTATACTTCAAAAAAATATTAAGATATTAATATAGATTTTATTGTTTTAATTCTGAAGTTTCCTTCTTTTAAAATTATTAACAACTAGAAAAATTTGAAATCTTTTGTATAAATGTTTGAATTGCGAAATTTTTAAATTTTGAATTATTCAAAGTTATATAAATAACAGTTTAATCATTAAATTCATTTACAAAAAAAAGATTCTACTCTATATTCCATTGTTCTACATTCTAAAAGATTTCTCAAGATTCTGCGATCCCCAACTTTTGAAAGCTGGGGATCTACTTTCTGATTTTCGCACATTGATCCTGTAATCTTTCACCCTTAGAATTGCGCGAGAGCGATCTTTCTTTCTTTCAATTGTAACACAGTCTAAAATTTCCTTTGTCGCGCGTGCAAATATACGAGACTCGACGACGATTGTTTAAAGCGAAAGCATACGAAGTCACGTGTATCCCCGCGGGGTGGGTGATGTTGCGCGTTTGCGCTTCCACTTTTGCGGCGCGTATCCCGTTCCGGACTCACACCCTCTCGAGTACGCACTTCTAAATAGCGGGTCGTCGCGCGCTATGTCCGATCACGTCCTGACTGTCAGTGCGAGGGTAAAGGGGATTAGTATTTCAATTATTTGCACAATAAGAAGCGTGACCGGGTGGCGCACGTCGACGGACGATATATCGAGTGGCGGAGTCGCGTGACCGTGTTTATTCGCCGTCGAAACCCCGACGATTGGTCCTTTGAATGCCGCCCTTCTCTTAATCCCAATACGCTGTAGACGATAATCCGACCGTATAGCGGTAAGACCTTCTCCTAACTTACCGACTCTCACCTGAGTCAGGTGAGAATCACCTGGTTCCATCTATATGGTAAGGCAGCGTGTAGCTTGTGATCGATTGGAAATAATTATCGTATAAAAAAATATTTAAATATATTTTTGGACAAAAAAGAAAATAACTTTTGAAAAATTTAAGGCAAACATCAGAAATGTATTATATGTATTTTAGAAATATTTTGCATTTTCATTAGCTTTAGCTAATGTGTATCTTAGCACCTTCCAAAATTTATAAAAATGCATTTCTCTTAAAATCATATGCATATCAAAAATCTGACAGCGATGAAGAAATCCCCATAATATGAAATGTAGTATAAGACTCTCTTTCCGATGATAAATGCTTAAAGATATAGCGCAATCTTAGTCTGATTTAAATTTGATTCAAAGTAAAATCTGGAATTGAAAATCAAATCATATATTGGCTTTTCGAATGAGACTACTCGGAGGAATTTTATTTTTAAATGTACAAATTAATACCAAAAATAAATTATGATTAATATCGATTTGCCAAGGCTGGTGCTATCTTATACGTTTTATTTTATGTATGTACTAGAATATTATAAGCGCGCGCCATTTATTTTGTGTGTATAATTATTTACACATATAATTCTAGTTCTCCAGTTTTTCAAAATAAATTAAATAAAAATTACACGCACTTAATATTTGAACTGTCAAATGCATCGCTCAATTGTGACAGGCTTTTACTGATATAAAGTAATGCACAGCGCAGCGTCGAGACCAAGCAGCATCGCAGAAAAGAGGTAATAATATTTGCGAGTATCGATTTAACACGTCTTTTTAAAAGTGGATATATCTCAATGAGAGCTACTCACGGCGCATTAGAATATTACATATGTGTGTGTGTGTGTTATATATAAAATATTATAAAATGCGTCATTTAGTTTTTATAAATAATAATAGACAAAAATGATTAAAAAATCGCGATATCTCTTGCAATATTGGTTGGAGCATAAGAATATTAAAAATTTCTTTTATATCTCGTGGGATGTTACCCAGAACTCTAAATAAAAAACTGGAATTGCGAAAAAATTTACCTTTATAATATTTAAAATTAATAAAAAATATATATTTATATAGAAAATTTAATATTTTTGTATATATAACATCTATATAATTTAATATTTTGCATATATATTTTATAGTACATAAAATATTACGGCAGAGAATTAGGATAATACCTAACATGGTATTTGGCCTTGGCGGCGTAAACATTGGCGCGCGTAAGCATTGTTTATGTATCACGGCCTTGTTATCATTTATACAAAGACATTGGAATAGAACTGTAGTGGGGTGAGATGTTCAAATTCCGTTCTTACATGTTATCATTCGCGCGGCGATACTCGAGGAATAAGGTAGCAGTGCGTCGTCGGTGCCGTCATCGTGCCGCGGACGGCTTTCGCGTCTTTCGCGTCGCGTGTCAACACAGCATTGCCACGAGTCGCACAATGGCTCATATGTGGCACGCCCATTGCACCGGCGATAATAATTAGCCGGCAACGGAAGGAATTTTTCTCCTTCATTGATCTCCGATAGAGGTCAAAACTACATCTCTGGTTAGATGTAGCCGGAATGAATATGGCCAGGATCAACGAAAGGTAGGTCCAACTGGCCCAACGGAAGCAACATGCGGTGCATTTTATTAGGGTACGCGAGTAGGGCACGCGAGTAGGATACACGAATAAGGCACGCGAGTAGGGCACGTGAATAGGGCACGCGATTAGGACACACTCCCCAAAATATTGGTGATCCCTGATTCCCGCTGGCTTAACCAGCAAAAGTAGGATTGTTAGGACTCATTAATTGTATTTTAATTATAATTGTACAATAATTAATTTTAATTATAATTGTTATAATTGTAATTTATATGTAATTATATATTATAATAGTATTAATAATATTATAAAATACTATAAAATTTCCTTTTCTGTAAAAATATCTGTAAATTACACGAAAATTTACCGAAAGAACATGTATAATGAAATTCTAAATTAATATATTTGTTGAAAATATTAGTTTCTATATTCTTTATTTTTAAAATATTTATGAACTTAAGCGTTGTTGGTGTTTTTATACCAAAGAATTGTTGATAAATTCGGGAAACTATATTTCAAACTTTAGAAATATCACGAATATCGCTAATTCTTTTAATATTTAATAGAAACATTATTGAAAAAGAATGTGAAGATTCGATGTTAAGCTAACGATTAAATATTAGCTTTTTGTTCATGAAATTTGACGATTGCCTTCGACATTGCAGAATCGCGAGTAAATTATTCTGAATTTCATGATTTGATTTTGATTTCATTGATATTTATGAATTTTGTGTCGGGATTAAATATTCGTTAAATTAATTAATTAACTACGTTGTAAAAACACCGCGTTTTTTCCACGCTCTTGGACGCGATCGCTGTCTTAGCTAAGGGGCCTTATCGCTGTCCCTCTCGTCAGGTAAACGTTAGCAAAGTTGCGTGGTTCGTACCGGCAAAGAGTCGAAACAATCTTCATCGTGGAGAATTATTTCTTGTCGGTTCTTGTAAGATCCATCCGCGACGTCTAGTTCGGTGTTCTGTTGAAAATTGGGGACGTTTGTTGCAGGATTGGAATTAAACCCAGGTTTTCCTGGCGATTTCTGAAAGCAATGGTTTCGGTAATAACTCAACGACGTTCGGTGCCCTGTTGAAAATTGGGGATGTTCGTTGCAAGATTGGAATTAAATCCAGGTTTTCCTGGCAATTTCTGAAAGCAATGATTTTGGTAGTAACTCAACGACGACTGCCACACGCCTTTTCGAAGTCGAATCAGAAAATTAATTTAAATAGTATATTTGACGAGAAGATATATCTCTTTCTCTTCATTTAGTGTTCTTCTATTATTATTAATATTAATGTTATTATTGTCTTAATGCTAAAAAGACTTAATAGTAGATTGAACATGGATATAGCTATTGTGTATAAATTTCTATTTTTATTATAAGTAATTTTAAATTGTAATCAGTTTGCCCGTTTCTGTTGATTTTTTCGAAAAACATTATGGTTACGAACGAATGTATTTTATGAATTAATTTTTAATTAATATAATTTTTGTTCTTTTTTGAAAAAATTATTTCTAGGCACTGAGGATATTAACGTTAGTTTTTGTGGTTTCTTTTAAGAAATCATTTGCAGGTATTGGACATCCCGCCATTCTAGGTGCGTCCTGGATAGTTTTTAGATATACCATTCTATATGTATAATAAAATACATGTGCAAATTAACATACTATTTCATAAAATTTTTACATCTTTTGAATATTATGTTACAAAATGTTATACATGAATATAACGTAAAATGTGCGTATACTTCAAAACTTCGAGACAAATCGAATGGGTACCCCGATATCAGTAAAATATTGGCAAATTAATTAGTATTTAAATACTACAAAAAAGATTAATTATAACAGAATTAATTATGCTTGATATTATTTTAATTTATTTTATATGTTTTGCGGAGTCCGATGTAGAAGCAAGAAGTTGATCGTTCTCCATCTTTAGGATTGTTCTTGTCTTTGTCGGATATTAACCGGCGTCTTATCTGGCGGAGGGACCTTGATTTGGTCAAATTGTTGGGCCAGTTATTCTCCACTGAACGTGGCAATAACGCAGTTTTTGTATAACGGTATCTTAAGATTTATAAGCTTTTATTCTGTTTAGCCAATCCTCCGCGAAACGGTATATATATTTTATTCTCAATCGCGACATTTTCATGAAATCACATATTTGAAAATTAATCGGGCATTAGATTTTATATTCACAAATATACTATATTACAAACGCGATTATATAAAGCACTCCAAATGTTTCGAAGCTTCATCTATATTTTCTCGGATATTTTCTTTGAAAGTCCACGCAAAATGCGCCAGTAGTCTAACAATTGATATTTTTTTCTACAATTGAAAAACGATCAATAACTTCATTAACGATTCTTTTGATCATAATTGTTTGCGTGATATAAAACTTAATAAGCTTTGTAATTGCATGTCGTTAATCAATGAAATACTTCAAGTATGCATTTGATTGATTAATCAAGGCAAAGAATCTTGTGCTTTAAAGCCAAAATAGCAACAAAAACGGGAGATGTACTTTATATTAGTTATATTATTAATATATCATATATTTATATTGATCAGATTCTCTTAAAACTTATTTAGTCAAACATATATTTATGGTAAATTGGGTTTAATCGCTCAAAGCGATCAAATTTGCTTCATTCGAAAACGCTAATAGTTACCGGTAAGGTCACCCATGCCGGACAGGTCGAAGGAGAGGAGTCAGACTAAGAGAGATATCGTAATTATTAATATTTTTGAATAAAATGGAAGCAAAAAAGAGAGTAATCGAAAGAATAGAGAAAAAGGGGCTCCAAAATATTTTCATATTCCCCTCGGAACTTAGAAATATCTTGATACGTGATACGACATAGAAAAAATTAATTTCTGAGAAGAAGAAGTCTATTCTGCTATAATTTTTCTATAGTTTTGTCCGTAATCTTTTTTTTTTTAAGGAGTTTTAATTAATTAGCAGTATTAATTAATTTTTTCACGTTCATATAATTGCCCGATAATAGATATACTATCAGATTTTCGCAAAATGTCATATAAAAAATCGAGATATCTCTTGCAATATTGGTTAAACAAAATTGAAAGTTTCTTTTATATCTTATGAGATGCTATCCCAAAAAAATCTACTCCTTCCAATACTAGAATATATCTTTATACAATAATTTATCTCGAAGGCAAGCAAGTGAATTTCGGAGATAAACGATTTTGCCGGACATTAATTGATAATAGTATTATAAATATAATAGTATTATAAAAAAATAAATAAGCATTATATATATATTTAATTAAATGGATTTAATTATAAAAGAGTGAGAGAAAGAATTAAGAAAAGGAAATAGTTGCAAATTAATAATAATTAAGCTAATTATGCAAATGCAATTATAGATATAACATATATTAGACGAGAGTTAACGATTTAATTAATACAAATGTATATAGCTGATGACTGTCATGACAGTTAGATTTTCTCACAGCGTGCAAAATATTGTTTAAAATAAGAAAACTCATTAATCATGATTTCAGCAATGATAATTGTTTGAGATAGATTGTTGTAGAGCCACTATCGGTGTAGACGTCGAGTTATCAAAATACGAGCGGACATATTCGGAGGAGAAAATTGCCTGGCCTTCAAGGACGTTCACTGCCCCCAAAACGAGTAGTATCTCACGAGTAATTCCTGTCTGGCGCCAAGATAATGAAGAACCAGTCACAGTGTCGTTGCTCGGCGAACGGCTATCAATCCCGTCCACGCGCGAGTATTTGGATTCTCGAGTTCCGTTTCGATCGCCGCGAGCGATCATATAACGGGTATGACGGAATTAAGAACGGCTTAGAGATGTCTATCGTAAAGATGTTGAATAGAGAATCGCGTTTTGACGGTCGTCAAAGAGTAACCAAAGCGCAATCATTTCTTACATTTATTATAGTGAGTGCAATGAACTATGTATAGATTTCCAGTACTGATAGCGAATTTAGAAACACAGTCTATCTCTTCAAATTTATTAAGAAGAAAAATAATCTTTGCATTAAAATTTACAAGAATATTTATTTTATAGTTGAGGTAAAATAATTGGAATATTTTATCTTCATGACAATGAATTTATTACAAAGTTGTCGTTGAAAAATGGCGATGGCTGCACACACAGCACTATACATGATGTTTTAATAGTACAAATGTTGTCTAGGATACTTATACGAGACTTATAGAGTTCTTAGATATACTGTATATAACATATCGGAATGCTTTAGAAGTGTACATACGGGAGAGTAAAATGGAATATATAATTGAGATGTTATTTATAATCTACGAGTGTGAGCAATACGCGAAGGATATCCGTATATAGTGTGTCCAGAAATAACGGCGGCACCGGATGTTTCCGTAGCTACTGTTCAAAACAGAAAGGGCAATGATTTCGGAACATCCGTACATGTTTCTTGCGAGTTTTGCGGAAAAAACTCGCGCTTAGGATATATGTTTGCTCGCTTGATATTGCATGGCGAGAGGAACTATCTCAAAGGACTGAGGTAATGAGAGAAAATGGAGCTATAGTTTCAAACATTAAATAAAATAATCGACGCTATATATATATATATACGCGAAAAAAACGGAACTTTCTCGCTGATTGAGATATTTCCTTTGACGCGAGACAACCTTAAGATCTAAGGAACTTACAATAAGCTAGGAGATATGCAGAAACGCTGCCGCGACAAGTCGGTCCATCCATCGCAACTGCGGGGTCCGCTCTCTAATTGGGGGGATCATTCTTTAAGGACCCTGGCAGCTGCAACTTTTTCGTTTACCTCTTCATCGCAGAAGCGTGATCGCAATAAAAGCATACAAAGGGAACTCTTAGTCGATGATTTCGGAAGCTATTAACGTTAGAACATTCAGACGCATTGTTATTTGCTGGCGACTTCGATATAATAGCATATGTTTTCTTTTAGGTATCATTGAAACATAAATTACATAAGTCTGAATATCACACATGTTGTATAAGATTTGACAATAAATTATATCTAGTGTACAAAAATAAGAATTCAATTTAATATTTCTTAAACTTTAAAGACAATAAGAAAAGTCTGAATGTTTTAGCGTTAACTTTGGCATAATAGCGAGTAATTCGTAAATCCCCTTTCAGCGGTTAAATTAATCTTTAATCAATACAGATCTCTTGCCACATACGTATACACATACTCACATAACATCTTTCTAATATATAATACAAGAAAAGATTGATTTTCGATTGACATTATATCAATCGATTGATGATCTCTGACATTTCAATTTATTATTTTAAAAAGATGACAAGGAGGTCTCCGGAAAAACATTGCGAATTATTTTTGTGTTTCAATACAAATTTTTTCGCGGAATAAAGGTATTAAAATACTCCATTATTTTAATCAAAGTTTTCATTTCATCGGGTTCGCGACAACTTCGATTCGAGATTTTTTTAAAACGGAGATCACAGATCAGAGATCAAGGATCGTGAGTTTGCCGCGGGTGCGTTCTCGACGAAGGTGGTTCTCTTTATCTGCAAAATATTCAGTTGCAAAAATATGTATCGATACGCGTACGCGGAAATCACTATCAATAGAATCTTCAAATTGATTTCAAGTTACAGTTGTGCCGATATCGCACCGAGATTAGACATTTTCTTAACATTTTGTCAAGCATTTTGTTTCTTTTATCAAGCTTAGAGATCGTGTAATTTTCATGTTTATCTTATAATTAAAATAATTAAGCGATTATTATAAATCTATCATCATGCTTTTTAAAAATACTAAATTATCGTAAAATTTACAAATATAAAATTAATAATTCTGTCATTGTTAATATTACAATCGAAAATCGTCTAAGTCGATGCGTGTCGTCACCCAAGTGCAAGCTCTCGTGCACTAAAAATATTTTAATGGTTCCGTTTTCGCTTCGAGAATCTTTGCGAATAACCCGTAAGAGAAACATTCGACAACCACTTCGATCGGTTGCCACAATCGTCAAAGGCCATCGAGCAGCACTGCGCACAAAAGTTCGTACTTTCGCCGCCCAAAGTATAACTTTCATCTGTCAGCCTTTCGCAATCTGAATCTGAACATCGAGATTCGACTTTCGTACATCGGTTTCGGTCGACCTTTCGGTCCTCGGCTTTCGGTGACGCGCGCGGCGAGTTGCCTTGGTCGAACAGGCTCTTTCTTAGGTCCTAAAAAAAATATCGTCCTTAAAATTAATTGTTGAGGCAGTTGAGTTGGCAAGAGCAAAAGAATCAGTCGTATTCGTCTCGTCGACGACGTCGCCGAAGTCACCTCGTCCTCTTCTTTCTTTTCCTACGTTATCGCGGCGCTCACAGAGCGAGAAACTTCATCAGAGCGTCGTAGATGAGCTGCGGATTGATGGTTCCATCGGCGGTGTACCTGACACCGCGTAGTGAACCATCGTCGTGACTGACGACGCCGTATTCGCCCACGATAAAGCCATCCGGTGTCCTCTCCTCGACCCTGTATTTCCTGTAGTTCCTGCCCTCGACTACGTAGCCAACCTTGTGCCCGTCCTCGGACGCACCCGGGGTTTCCTCCGTGACGACCAGCTGTGGTCCGTGGACGTTGCCGTTGCTGCCAACGCTGACCGATTCGTCGATTTCGTAGTTTTGCTCGTCGGGTTCACCGTCCTGCTGTTGGCGATCTACCGGCTGGCCCTCGGAGTCGTACACCTTGCTAGGTTCACTATATATCTTGGCCGGTTGCGAGTAAATTTTGGCCGGCTCGGAATAAACCTTAGCCGGCTCCGAGTAGATCTTGGACGGTTCGGAGTAGATCTTTTCCGGCTCGCCGTAGATCTTGGCGGGTTCGCTATAGATTTTAGCGGGCTCGCTGTAAACCTTGGCCGGTTCACTATAGACTTTGGCGGGCTCGCTGTATACTTTAGCCGGTTCCCCGTATACTCGCTCAGGATCGCCGTAGACCTTGGCTGACTCGCTATACATCTTGGCAGGCTCGTTATAAGTACGCGCGGGTTTGTACGTCTTGGATGATTGACTGTAGAGTTTCGAGCCTGATCGATTGTAGAGCGGTGCGTCGTAATGACGTCCCATCTTGCGTCCTTGAAGCCGATCCGACGATCCCTCCGGCAGTTCCTCGTTCAACTCTCGCGGTTCTGAGTTCTCCACAGGCAGCTCGTAATTCTCTTCTGTCGGAAGGGTGATCGCGTCGATGTCGATGTCGCGCGTGGTCTCGTTGGTTTCTTCGTTTCCGTTTTTTTCTGCGAATGGGGGGATCTGCTCAATTCTCGGCGTCATAGTCACGTGGCCGCGCCAGCTCGTCCTCAGCTCGTCCTCGTCGACGGAGAATTCGCTTCTGTTGGACTCCGAGACGATGTTGCTGAGCTCTTCGGTGACAAATTGGGCTGGTGGTAACGTCGTTGTCGTCGTTGTTGTCGTAGACGACGGCGACGTCGATAGTCTGTTGGCGCTCTTTGTTGTGCTTTTAATAGATTCTCTAGTTGATTGATTAGTAGTATCTTTGTTCACCGGAGATTCCAAACTTGGTGGTCGTGTTACCACCGCAGCGTCAGCGCTGTCGTAATGCTCGACGCGCACCTTGTATGGTGTAGCCTCGACCGTGGACGTGACGCTGACGCCGATCACCTTCTGCCGGCTAACGCTTTTGCTGATGATGCCGGATCCGTGGGTTCCATTCGATCTCGTAGTCGTTCGATTGTGGAATATAGGCGATCCGCTTGTCGTCGTCGTCGACATCGTCGTCGCACTCGACGGTGTCAGACGTGTCGAGCTTATGCCACCCGGCGTGCTCAGAACGTCGATCAACGACGCCAGATTCTGCTGCCGGTGCTCCAACGTTCTCTGGCTTATAGGATAGAAGCGTACGACATCGTCGCGGCCACTTGTTTGCGGCCTCGACACTGAAATCGGTCGACTACCGCTCGGATTTTGAGATATTCGATAGATCGATGCCTCGTGCTGATGCGACTCGGCGGTCGCGCTGTCACCCGCCGATGCAGCCACGTGTTGACCGCGCCGGAAACCCCGACGTCGCTGTGGCGTCGGTGCCATGGCGCCGTTTATAAAGACCGACAGAAATTCCGTACCGGCGAGAACATCGTTCTTCTTCACCGGAGCGCCGCGCGTCTCCTCCCAGACCAGAGTCGCTTGAAACACCACCTGAAAGACACATTGCATTATTTAATATTGTAATTCGGGCCTCGTCTCCGAATTTATTTTATAAGCAGGTAAAATATATAAGTGCTTTATTAAAATATATAAGTGTCTTATATGCAGGATGTACAATAATGGGCATATTTTATCAGCAGAAGATATTCGTAATAGAATCCTTGCTTTAGTAGAGTTTAATTGGAGATTGTATATTTTTCATAATTTTAATATTAAACATTTTAATGTCTAAGATCAAAAAGCTGTAATCTAAAATTTGATGAAAAGTTAAATTCTCGTAAGTTTTGTTAATCGATTAGTTCAGGAATTCTCTATTCATATCTCAATATTTTAATTAAGAAAAAATTATTGTAAAAATATTTTGCTAAAAGATATCTTAACATATGTATGTGTATCGAATATTTCATACTTATTTTATACCAAATATACACGTGAAATTTGAATTAAGGTCGTATAACAATAGGCAAGATTGCAACAAAGAAGGCAGGAAACTTATTAAGTATTCAATTTACATTTACTAGCCAGTGGAATAAAGAACAGCACGCAAATGAAGTCGTATCAATACTCGAATTACAGAGTAAAACGTCCAAGTAAGGAAACGGGGGTAACATTTACAGGATGTAACATTTTAGTCTCGACCTTTGTATAGCGTCATTAAACGCACGCGAAATCGTCGAGCAAGTACTTAAATTCTGTTCTCCCGCGGGAGGAGCGAAGCGAAACGCGAACAACGATGCGATCAGTCGGATCTCAAATCCGCGTTGAGGGGCGTTAAACCACTTTTACGCGTTCCGCGTGCGTTTGCAGAGACGCGCGAAGGACGCAGGCAGGTGTGCATCCATGCGATTTATAAATTATTTGAGACGCGCTCGCTCGTAAAGTCCTCTAAAGACACGCCAGCCATTCTCCCGATGAAAATCGCGAAAATTTTTGCAGTGTACTCGTTGTAGACACGTCGCGGTTTCACGACTCATTACTTCCTGCTCTCTGAATTTTAAAATTTTCTGCGCAGCTGTAGTTATACATAAAAAATTCTAAAAGAATGAAAAGAGAAGATTTCGATTCGTATGTTCATTTAAAGTTGAAGTTGATAAGATGTCGAAATCTTCCAACATACAACGGCTGTACATAAAATAAAGATTTCACAAAATTTAATGTTTTTATTAGAAATAATCTATTAAATTTTAAGTATAAAAAATATTCGTGGAAAATGTCAATATTCATTATTTTATGTAAGTTTCATTTATACCACGAAATATGACTCTTTATATGATTCTTAATAAGAGTCTTTATGAACTATTCATACTGCAATTCTACGCTCTAGCGATTTATTTGCAACGTCCCGTGACTTTCAGCTCCGAGTATGAATTACGCGACTAATTATCGTCCATCCCGATTTTCAGCCGCCAGTTTATCGATCGTGTTCTTAATCGATTCCCAATCACCGCGCGTATAATAAGATACGTGACTATCGCAACTGTAATAAGATACTTGGATGCTCGAGTTCTTTGTAATAGCGACCTTGACGGATTGCAGGGTAAGAACCAACGTCACGAGTACGATATTTATGCGGGAGCGAATAGTTTATTGGGGTCCTCGTTCCTCCGTCTCCTAAGGGATCGCTTGATGAACGAGATTATCGTTTAAACATAACAGTCTTATGTCTAATAATGCCGGAACCATTATGCGCTCGGGATTCGCATTTGCAAACAATGGCGAGAGCTGCTCCGATACAACGATCGACGAAAGAGGAAGGTGAATCGTCGCGTAGATATTAATACATAAAAATTTTGAGAATAAAGCATGCGTGTATAGCAATCAACGTTAATGCAGAGTGAAAATCTAATTTATATGAATCGCGAAATACATTCTCTATTTTTATATTTTTGTTACTCGTCGCAATTAAGGAATCTCGTGACTACTGCTGTGGACCTTGAAGCAATTTTAGTCATTTTTCTTCACCAATACAGTAATATTTGTATCTGAAATACTCGTACAAACCTATATTCATACGTTTTTTGATTATAGTGATCATCATGGAGACTACGTGACTTGAATCATGCAAACTGACAATGAGCGATGGATTTCGCTCAACAACAAACGCGGTCTCGCGGATGCAAAAGAACGTTAGAATAAGTTTTACACACACAAAGAGAAACGATTCGACATAATATCACCGCTAAAAGTTGATTTTTGTCTTTCGATGCGCCGATAAAAGTTCACGAAGAGGAAAAAATTTGGATAGTTATGCGACAGGATATCTTTTGGACACTGCAGAATACGAGAGAGCAAATCTCTCGATTTATCGGCGATCGTAATAAATCCCGCAACATTGTGAGCGTTTTAAAGCAGATTCGACGATCATTCTGGTGGCAATTAGGCATGCGTGTTTCTCACTTGCTGTTGAATACAGGAGATAACAGTCGCCGCCGGCATGCGCAAACATAAATGCTTAATTTATCTGTTATTACGCGATTGCCCGACGACATTCGCACACTAGGAGAAAGGACGCACAGGGAGGAGTCGAGCCACGAGCCGCAAGGACCGTCGATATGGACACGCACTGTTTCACAGGAGGAAATTTATGTGAAAGATAAGTGTTCTTTTAAAGAGAAAAACACACATTTTCTTAATCCCAAACATAAGCTATATTTATATTAAATAAATAATAATAAATGTAATTTTGTGATAAGTTATCAGAATTCTATAAAATACATATAAAAAACGAAATATGAAAGATATGAAATACAAAAAAAATTCTATTTAATAAGCATATTAAAATAATAGCCGAATATTTTCATTGTAATAAAATTTAAACTCCAAAAGATCTTTAAAAAAAGTTCTGATGACGCTCATGGATTCTCCTAAAATCGCGATAATATTCACGCGTCGAGATAAGCGCAAACATGTGTTTCAAGAAATTTGAGGGCGATGAAAATTATTTCGATTTTACATCAGAATGCATTGATTGATTTAATATCGAATTAATGCTGAATTAACTTAAATTAATCACGCACAATCATTCCACTTTTAATTAGCTATTAACTATTAGTATACTCGATTGGCAATACGTGTGTGTATTTCGTAACGTACGTTTAATGGTGTTATTACATACTACATGACGCTTTGTGGTTGCGCGAGAAAGTAACGAGAAAGAAATGATACTTTTTTTCTTATTGCACACGAGAATCTTTATGCGAATCACAGCGGCGTAAAATGTATACAAGGTTGTGAATTTAAAAGTTTCCGGACCTCCCGAGTTCGATTTTATTGCCAAGCTTGCTGCAGCGCATCGTATCCCTTGTCCATTGTATCGCGCGGTCGCCGCGAATTTTTACGACACCGAAAAGATCGCTGTTGTCCTTGCCCTGATACAAGTATAATAGTTCGTCCGATAAGATAGTTAAAATTAAGCTCACATTACATGTCAAGCATTGCTCGGGTCCTTTTATACAGTTTCTTTTATTATTTTGACTTTTAGATAATTTCAATTCAAATGCAGGAAATATATATATATATATAAGTAAAGGCTAAATAAATATAATTAATGACTGAACAATTTATTTTATTGCTTAAATATTATTATTTCGATATAAGAGATTGTGTTTATGATTGGCACACGTATTTTTTTTCAACTTTCTCACAAGCATGACAGCTAACTATCTTTCTCCTTAAGCTTCTTATGCTGCGCAATTTCTTCAATCGTAAGAATATGGCTTTGTTCTATTTTTATGCATGGAACGTGAACATGCAGAGTGTGCCTGAAGCCGCTACTGATCACCTCGCCAACAGGAGAAACGAAGGTGTAGAGAAAGGGCGGGGTACGGTACGAGAGACAGGAGAGGGATGGCGGGGGAGACTTGCAGCGTGGGTGTACAAACAGCTACTTTACGATGCATTATTTTCGCTCGGCTCCGTCGTCGGTACTTTTTCACTTAAATGGCAAATTTTTACGTCATTGGCAAAGAATATGATAAATACAATATGATTAATAATAATATGTTCCGTGAAGAAAAATATATCAAATAAAGAATAAAATCTTTATTTTGCTGAACCACAAATCTTCGAATTTGACGCCCAGAATGTTATAGTACTCGTCTTCGTGATTTCTTTTATTGACAACGCTGCTTCTCGGCAATTATTTCGCGGCGATTTACAGCGCGCTCGCAGGATTTTATCCTCGCTCGTGCCTTTATTACTTATCGCGCGGTTGCGAAACGGAAGACAAAGGGACGGAGGAGGAGTTACTCCGAATAAAGCGACCGAGATCCGCAAACCGGTACCACCAGTACTACAGACTAAACGACGGGAAATGCATCCGTGTCTCGAGAATAGACGCGCTACTTCTACTAGCTACTTTTACATGAACACGTGTTATGAATGCATTTCTTCCTCTTTTCTTTCTTCCTTTTTATATCTCTCTTTCTTTTACATATTCTAAATTAAAACGGAATTAACAAGACCATTTCCAAATAATGATCGGTAAAACTTTCTTTTATCAAATGTTATTTAATTTAGTAATTTTCTTCGCCCAACATATGGCAATGTATCGAAAAATAAGAATGCCCGTGAGCCATCGATAAGGCTCGAACCTTAAGAATTTCCTCGCCCGATCTTATTGTGTGGGTTTAAAGTATAATTCGCTCGTATCATATCGATAATACGTGTATGTGTTAAAATAAAAAAAAAAAAAAAATGGATTCTAGCCCATGGGCGACGTGTTAAACGACCGCGCTCTGCGCGGTTAATTCTTTCTGAGAGATTAATACTCCCCCCGGGATGATTATCGATGCCATAACGGCGGACGCGCGGGCTCGATGTTTGCTCGATACTTGTGTATCGGGGATTAATCATACTGTCTTCGGCTCGTGCGCGTTCTCATAAATTTCGTTCGCGTTATACACGCGCGCAGAAGAATTATAAATATGCGCACAGGATTAATATCCGCCGATTTATAAGGCTCGGCGAGATGTTAAAAGGCGCAAGCCGCGGACTGTGGTCGAATAGAGCGTTGGGTTTCCTGTTGAAAGGAGAACACGTACTCCGTTGTGCGGACACCTCGGGTGAGGTCACCGCAACGGGAGTCGAGTCATTCCCGAGTATGTGCGTTGGGTATATCTGCTCGCGCGCACGCACATTCACGGGTAATGCATTCTCATAATCGATGCATCCCACGCGACAGCATCGTTTATTAAATGAAAGAGCGACGATCGTGCCGCTCGTGTTACGAGATTTAATACGCGCGATGATTAATGACCTTTCGACGCGGCTAAATTAGACACATTGCCCGCGCGTGCGTTCTTATTTTTTGAACGGGATATATCTGATATTTTTATTTATTGCGTTTCTTTTCTTGCCCGCGCAAACGTATCTTTTTTTTTCGGAGATACACTCATTACCGAGAAGCGCAAAGTTTACTCCGTCAAGGTCCATAATCAATTATACACTGTACGCGCATAGGATTGTCTTTATTGCGGATGTTTGTTTTTTTTTCTCTCAAGATAAGTTCGACGCGCGATAAATTATGTTAATATATCTGTACAAACTATATCAGGAGTAACTTGTTTCTCGTCACGCTCACCCATCTGACAATGAGATCGAACGATTCCTTTTCGCGAGCTAACAAAGTCATTATTTCTTTACATTGATTATTCTTTATCGTTGTCCATTTATTATACAAATGTATTATCTCGCGTATGGTACCTGAAAAGGAGTATGGTTATTCTCGATCATAGATATTGGAAATCAATTTAAGAAGAATAACGCTTTTGATATGTTGATTCATTGCAAATCTATGAGCTAAATCTACGAGTTAAATAATTGGAACATTTTGCGACTATTAATAGATAAGAATACGAAATTGACTTCTCGGTTAATTATTAACATTTATTTAACAAAGTTTTCAATATAATTAAAAGATATTTATCATTATTGAAAATTAAAAAGATATTGATGCTTATTTAATATTTTTAGCACTCATACATTATTAGAAAAGAATTCCACGTACTTTGACACGTTTTATCTTGACATTTCATTGTATCGTATAAATTGCTTGTAACTTTTCGCACACACGTTCGCAAATGTGTCAATGACGGGCGATAATTATTCCTTCTTTCGAGCATCTGTGTACATCAGAACCAATTAAAATCGGTTGCCTAAAGCGTTCTTCGAAGGTGAATGTACCTTCGGAAGCAAAGTCAACGAGACATGTGATTGTATAATCTATATTCCGATTAAGCTCGCACGCGAAATCAAGGACACGGCGATATACCGGTCAATAAAGAGCGCAGGAATTCGCGTGGGTACCATGAAGAGACGATGTCTCCGGATGGATGGATTTATCCGATGATACTCGGCGAGAGTTATAAACAATATGCAGGTGCGGCTCGTCTTAAAAGACGATCCCGTCATCGCCAAAGAATTACGGATTTGTGAGCAGACGCAAGGTGGGCGCGAATCGAGTTAATGCCCTCGCTCTCGTTTCGACGTTTTTTCGAATGTCCCTTCGTAAGTACCTGCACGTTCCAATTTCAGCCAGACGAAAAACAAAAAGCTTCTCTTCAACACCTGAACACGTGTCATTTCCTCTAGTTTTTTCGTACGTCTTTCAAATAAATTAAATGTCAGAATTTTAAAGCGAATAAAGTAACTTTATGATTATGTATAAAATCTGAGATAAATCTCATGAACAAAGGACTTGATTTACTTTAAAAGGTATGTAATTTTTATTCATCATTATCAAAGTATAATCCAAAATGACAATTTGCTACTCGTATTAATAAATTCTAAATATAGGGGCGATAAATAAAATAAAATGCATATGAAGTTATTGCGTTAGAAAGATTTATCGCTGTCTTTTGGGATTCTTCTCGCGTATATCCGGTTGTCCGTGATGCGGATACAAATACGTGAAGCATATGATCGAAGGATCGTTGGAATGGTAAAGTAAATGACACGAGCAGGTTCTGAGGAATCTGCGAAAGAGATCGACCAAGGTTGCGGTTGGGTGTGGTACGTAAATGTATAGACATTATACAGTGCGCACAGAACAACTGTATTGGAGGATGAAATAGATATCTTTATTGAATTCCGAATCAATCTCTTGTCGGAAAAAAATTAACTTGGAAACATAATTTGATATCAGCTATTAATATGCAACTTTTTGTTCTTTCAACGGTTAGTTCTGAAATAAATGTTCGTTAAATTCATTTAAATACACGCTTGATGTGTGTGCTTAATTACTCACAAGTTTCTTTAATTTGCAATAAAATCTTAATTACAATTTGTGTGACTTAAATTATCGTCAAGATAAATATCGGTTCTGAATTTTTCAACTGATATATTTTTTGTCATTATTCACGCATTTTCTCGAGTACTCTGTATAAGACTGTAGACATTCTCCATTTATGAATGTCGTCCATCTCGTTCGTGCCAATGTAAACAACTTCTTTCCGATTTCAACTAATTGTCTTCTTATGTTTTCTCTTTTCTTGCAAAAATCGCCTTTCTCGAGTTATTAATATTGTGTCGACAGCTCAATTAATATGTATCTCTTTTATAGTGATTTTTATACGTGTATAAAATATCAAGTATTTTTATGAAAAAAAATCGTGAGTCTTGCGCGATAAACATCGAATACACGCAATAATGTATTAATCTTCTTAAGAATAAAAATTTAAGGAAATTAATACATTTAAATTTATTTTTCTAATGATTTCTTTATATTTTTTTTTTTGCATTTCAAAGGTACATCTCAAACAAAATCAATTATCCGCCAGAGAGAATTTCTTTTTTAAATTTTTACCGAAGTCTTAATTAAGCATAAAATAGTTGAAATGCTATTGGATCGAAGGATTATTTCTACAAGAGTTGCATTTAGAGTTAGAGAATTCATAAAATCAAGTATGTAGAAATTATATGTGTTTTATAAATTTACCATTAACTATGTACACAAAATTATGGTGAAAAAGGCAGGGGATTACAAATTGTTCATTGCGAATCAAAACTGCAAATTGCTTAGAGCGAAAGGTTTGTCTAGTAAGAAAATAATAAATGCGTTTATATCTTAAAATAAAAAAATTGTTTTAAATTTAAGACGCACACTTTTATAAATTTTGCAAAAAATGGACACAATAATGTGAAATTATTTAAAAGTATTTATTAATTTTTATATTAATATAATAATTAACATAATATAGTTAGTATAATTAAGATAATTATAATAGTGTTTATCTTATTAATTTATATATGTGTGATATGTATAAAAACATAATATTTCAATAATATCTTTTTAGAGAAAATAAAGCTTAATTCGAATTACATGTTCATAGATGTGGCCGTTGTGTTAATATAAAATAATAACATGATTTGAATGTATTTCGTTTACGTCATTCGTAAATTAATTTTATATTAACTGACTACTAATATATGTAAATACATTTACATAAATTATTGCTATTGAATGTGTATGCAAACAAAAAATATGATTGTTTATGAGAAATGTTAATAAAATAAATCTCTCAATATAAATATTTCTCTTATAAAATTTAAATAAGTGTTTATATATATAGAAGTAAATGAGGCTATACATCAAATATTAAATATACGTCCTCCCTCTTAGGCAATGCATTTTGTATGAGAACGTGCAACACATCAGATAGAATTTGTTACTATAATGTTATACTGTATTAAATATGTATGAAATCTCTCTATAAAACATTTGTACGAAATGCAATGTATGAAATAGTATTTTTCGTTAAGGAAAAATAATAGAGTGTGTAATAAATAATAGCCTCTTTTCTCAGCCAATAAATGCTGAGAAAAGAGATTGTTATTTTCTTTAGAAACATAATAGCACTTGACAGATAATAATACAATCGTTTGTAATGTTTCATAATAAAGGAAATAATAAACTTTATATATCATTTAGATTTGATTTAAGTGGATAATTACAAACTAAAAAAAATTAACTTGTTTATGTATTATGTAGAATTTATCAAACTATCGGATATCCTTTTGAGAGCAGATTTTCTGACTAATTTAGAGACAATTTTTTCTTAGTAAATATGTTGAGTCATTAATAATTTGCGAAATATAAGATTGAAAAAGAGAGAAAAGCCTTTTACAAATTAAATTATGTGGAATTAAAAGATTAACAAAACTACATTTCTTAGTTAATTTTAAGTCACGTTTACTTTAACAGAATTTTAATTTGGAGCTTAATTACAAAGATACATGATAGGACAAATTAGAAATTTGCAAAAAATGATAACCTATTTTGATATTGTTGCGATGATTTTGGGACATTTTGTATTATATATACATATATATATATAATACTATATGTAATATAGTTTTTTTTATATTTAAAATTCTTTTACAATTTAAATATTGTGTGTGCGTATACATACATATATAGCTAAGCTAATTAGAACAAAATTCATATTATAAATTCGCGTTTCCTAAAAACACTAACTACAGTAATTATTATTACAATAATTGTATAAACAAAATAACACCATATTGATTATAAAACATATTTTGTCCGAATATAAACAGATATTTGATATAAAAATAATTGCATCTATTAAAGCAAAAACACTGCAACACTTGCCCTTTACAATATACGGAATGAGAATTTTTGACTCTTTTTTTATATCAAATTTTTAAAAAGAAAAAAGAAAAACTACGAGGCTAGACTTGCCTAAAACGATAACTTACAAAGTACATTCTTTATAATGTTATATTTGAAGTGAACCTTATAAATTATGGATACAATTTATCTCCGTCCTCAACTCTCTGTCCGTTCGATAAGCATTCATGCGCAACAGGAGCCTTCGATTTCCTCGCTCGCAATTTTAACCAGAATCCGCCCTCCGCCGTCGTGAAAAAAGCCTTTTTGCTGAATACTATGGGAATTCTAGTTTTAACATCGGGTTCGAGATCGCAACGCCACAATAGATGAAACAACATGACTTTCATCTCCATGAAAGCGAATCTGTTAGCTATGCAGATTCTGGGCCCGATACCGAACGGCATGTAGACCGAACTGTTCACATCGCCATTCAAGAATCTATCGGGATCGAACTTGTCCGGCTGCGGGTAATAATAGGAATCGTGATGCAGAGCGTGATTCGGTATCCAGATACTAGTGCCGGGCTTTACCGTGATCGGTTTGCCATTCGGAATCGCAGGTGGCAGTTCAAATTCCTTGACGCATACCCTATCGAGGACGGTCAGTAGCGGATACTGTCTGAGAGTCTCATTAATCACGGCGTGCAAGTACTTCATATCGTTGATGACTTCGTAAGTGGGTTTGCCATTGGTCCTTCTAAGAACATCGTCGACCTCCGCTCTCAGTCTGTCCTGAATATCGGGATTAATAGCAATCTCATGCGTCAGGAAGCACATGGTCGTTGATACGGAATCGAATCCACCTAAGAAAAAGACTAACGCCTGGGCAGTCATCTCGTCGATATCAAATGCAGATCCGTGATCGTTGTTTCTAGTCTCCATCATCAACTGAATCATGTCCGGACGATAAATTCCTTGCTCGTCTCTGATTTTCACCGTATCACTGACAATGTTTTTGAAAAATTCCACCAACTTTGAACTAAACATTCTTAATTTAAGAAGTTTCATAAGCAGCGGAAAATTTCTATTTAGGAAAATCATGAATGATTGTATGCCATCAAAGTTAAAGGTTTTCATTCCGGTTACATAAAATTCATTGTTCGGATGCTGAAATGAATCCACGCTGATGCCGAAGGCGCACGTGGCCACTACGTCGTTAGCATATCTGCACAATATTTTCTTCATATCGTAAGTTTTGCCAATCTTTCCAGATTCTGTCGCCAGAAAATTAGAAAAATTATCAGCGGACTCACATACCAATCCGAACATCATCTTCATTTTGCCAGATGTAAAGCTAGGACTGAGAAGTTTTCGCATCTTGCGCCAAGCATTGTCCCGTAAGTCGAACAGATTTTTGTTGACTATCGGGTCGTTTTCGTTCACAAAGTTGCGGTGATCGCAGAAGTTGTCAAAGTTTGTGATGGTGATCGCGGTGATGAGATCTGGATCGCGGATCACGTACACCGGTGTTACAAAATCGTAGAAACCGAAATACTTCGCATCCGGAAAGAGGTTGTATACTCTCTGCACAATATCTACCAAAGACATACGCCGAAAAATAAAAGGTGCCATGTTACCCAGCAACGGAATCGGTTGCACATACGGAACCTTCTGTCGTTTGAAATATAACAGCTTGCTTAGGATAAAATAATGCAGGCAAACACATGCCGCGAGGAGGATAAGGATCAAAGTAAAGAATTCCATCATTGATTTATGAATTGATTACTCGAGAAGAAAACGATACTCGTAACGTCTTGCTAGTATTGCTAGCTTTTTGTCAAGATCGCAATTCAAAGACTAAATTTTTGACCAACAAGCGACGATTTATTATTTGAAAACATGTATGATGCATGAGATATGCGCGAAAGACTGACTAACTTTTTACTGAAACAACAAATTTATTTGGAAATGTGTAGATATATATGTTCAAAGTCTTCTTTTAATCAATTCGTGGACCACATGTGTGCATGTATGTACATAATCATAAGATTATTTTGTCGGTTGAAATTCATCGTTCGATTAGATTAGGTCAGGTTAAAGATTAACATCGATAATATGTAAACCAAATTTGTGTGTTATGCTATCGTTAAATATTCTTAAAGGCAAACAAATATTTTATTCAATATTTAATTATTTTTAATATAAATATAGTATTATATATTTATTATAAATATATTATATTCGTATGTATGCATATATAAGATTCCAGTTATAAATAAAAAAAATTCCAGTTTAGATTAGGTATTAAAATTAGAAATTAAAAAAAATTATTTTATAGGAGCTTACCTTTATAATATATCTTATATTCGTGCAGTTTTATTGCTATTATAATATAGTAAATGATAAATATTTACAATATTTATAGTTTCATAGATACGGTACCATAATCAAACTTCTATGTGACAATCAAAGAGGGTCTTTCATCAAATATATACTTATATTATACGTTTTATAACACTTTTTAGTTATTAAACAAAAATAATAAAACAAAAAGACGTATCTTTTAATAATGTCGCGTGGGATTATTTATGTCATGCTACTAAATATATTTACTTCTTTATTAAGAGAATGTATATATGACTTATTTCTCATGTGTGTACACATTAGAAATAATATAAAAAATTAGAAACTTGCACATGTTGTACAATATATTGCGTACATACACACATACACACATACATACATACATACATACATACAGACATTTTTTAGGAATATGATTTTTCGACGTTTTGGAACATTCTAAACACATTGGCATAGAAAACTCGAAAAAAAATTTTGTCACGAAAACAAAGCTTCCTCTATGAGAAAGCAAAATACTTAATTTTTATTCACTTTGACTGAACATAATTTAAAACAGATCTTTAATATCTCATTTAAAGAGACGAAATACTTTTATAAAATATATTTGTTCTATCACATCCAACTCTACACGTAAATATAAATATGTCGACTATTCTATATGCATTTTGTATAACTCATTTATATTTGATGAATAATATAAAACTAGGAATGTCCTCACACGCTGTTTAAATTACCACGTGAAACGCGTAGTAAACAGCTATCATTAAGATACGAGTTGAGATAAGACGCGGTGGCGAACCTAATTTATAATTTGTATTTATGGCGCATTGCTTATGCGAATGTATGTTCTATTTGCAGCAAATATATCATTCATAGATTTCTAATTATTTATTCGTAATTCGCTCCATTCGAGATGCAATGTACTTAGCATGAGCGTGATATAATGATTATGAGATATCATTTGAATTGATCTTAAAAGCCCGGACAAGCAGTCGCGATAAAAGAGCTTAAGAATGCGAGAGATGATAACCTCAGGGAAAGTACTATCGGTACGCATGTATGTTCAAATATGCCATGCATATATTCATAAGCAGTACTCATAAATAGAAGGAGCGCAAAAGATGTAATTAAATTGTGCCGACATAAGATAAAATAAAATACGATATAAAATATGTTTGCACTGAGATATACAACTTGTAAAACGCAATCGTTAAGTTAAATATCTTAATCCGAAAACTAATGATTCCGAGTTTACACCTCGTCATGGATTTCATCTGTCATTCTTCATACGCGATTACGTATACCATATTTTTTACTAAGGATCATCCCCCGTAATTTTATCTGGAAAGCCTTACCCTAAATCAGCATTCTCGCGCGAATACTTATTTCGGATAATTTTGGTAAAAGAGGCGAATGCAATTATTAAGCGATTTACTTACGCAATTAACATTCGGCGAGTATAAAACACGATTTTGTAAGTAACGTGAATTAATGTTACAAAGTCTGATTCGGCACGATATGCATATTTATTTTTTATTACATTAATGTAGAAAATTCTTTGGTACAGAAATTTTGAATAAAAAAAAAAAAATAAATAAATAAAAAATTGATAATATCAACTACTATTATATTAATTTTTGATAAATGTAGGCATAATTTTTTTACTAAAAAAACGATTTTGTTTATAAAGGGGTTCAAGATGTGTCAAGTAAAATATTTTTGTAAACAAACAAGTCGGATGCAACTGCTCTTTCAAACGATATCTAAATTTTCTACGTATTGGAATGATGTTCACTTCTGTTTGAGCGATACTTTTTTCCATTAAAAGTATCCTTCGATCGGTATCAGGTATCCGTAGATTTATCGCCAAGACTGTCAAGGGTCAGTTTTCAATGTCCGTCGAGCGAAAGTTTAACTAGCGTGCGTACGTCGACAATGCTTACACAATGGAAACAGTGGCGTAATTTCGTACTCCGAGTCCTGCCGTCGATATAAATACACCCTCCCACACGCGGCTTCTAAATAATTTACGTAAGAGACGCGGGCGAGCGCGTTCGCACGTCTTATAAACGCGACATGACAAGCGACGCCTGAAGGAACCGCAACATTTTTAATCGGTTATGCAAGTTCGAAATAAATATCCCATACGGAATATTAATTATTATCAATACTATGTCTGAATATGGAATTAATGTATAAATTTTTAGTAGTTTAGCAAAAAATGGTTTCAATTATAAATGCAAAGTATGTGTATAAATCTTCTACTTCACAATTTCTAATTTATTATTAAATCTTAAATTTTTAATTGAAGATCTCTACAATTCTACTGACAAGTTCTTCTATCTTTATTTAAATAAAATCATTTATCAAATCGAATCTAATAAAAATATGTACATCGGTTAAAATTAATCAATATACCTGTCACACTTGAATAAATATTGTTGCAATTCTATTCTGATTTCAAGAGGACAGATTGTTTAAAGTAGATAAGATTTCCTGTTATTATGGACTAAAGTGAAAACGCATTACGTTTTTGAGAACGTTCATGTTTTCTTCAGCATTGGATAATCACAATATTGCAGTGTCACTGAGGAGTTCTATATGTGTAAGAAAGTTATAATGAATATATTGAAGATATTCTCGGGGTGGATGATTGAGCCGAGTCGCGACGTCTTATATCAGATACATCATCCTAATGATTTTCTTGTGCGTGGGCGTGTGTTTGTATTTTCATACACAACGTGCGCGTGAGATTCGATTGCGGATCAAACATCGGAACAAATTGAAAAGTCAGAGAAAATTATCTTAAATTGCTAATTCTAAGATATATATATTAAATCTTAATTTCTTTTATTACGTATATTTTTAATCAATTAGATTTATTGTAAACTGTTAAAAGTCATAAGTTTATACGTATTTATTATGCAGATACATGTCATCATTTTTTGATGCAAACGCAATAACAAATTGCTAGCAAGACCATCCTAACTATTAATTAAATCGATAATTTATTGGTTTATTTACATTTATAGATAAAGACATTCCTATGCCGTAATTTTCAACGTATTATTACATTTTTTATTCTTACGTTTGTAATGTCCGCGCAAAAATTTGACCGCAATATTTTCACACTGTTTCGAATGAAAATGTCAATGCGTTCGCAGATCAATTTGCGGTAGGAACCGTCGGAGTTACATTCTTTCGTTCGCATTCGATACGGAGGCGTTGCCTCTGGAAGAGAAAGTTCAGAAATTACGGACGTTTACGTGAAAAAAGCTTGTTTTTTTTTTGGGTCGGATGAGGAAAGAAGATCCCGCCGACCTAAAGCAGACAAAAACGTGCTTCGGTAGAATGGTAGCTTAGGGCCCTTAAAGTATGAGACAATGACTCGTAAAGTGATGCAATAATTATCTCCGATCACTTTTTTGATACCGTCTTTTTCTCATAGAAGGTGTCATTGACTTTTCGAATATGTCTGAAGATCAAAGAAGAATATTGAGATTTAGTCAAGATATTTTTAATACATTATATATTGTGCATAAAATAGTACTTTTTGGAAAAAAGGATAAAAGAAACAAAATATCGGAACATATTTCTTTAATTTTACGATAGAAATAACTGCGAGTTTTTATATATCCATCTGGTATTCGATTAATGTTCTATTCGTGAATTTCTAAAAATTGCAAATTTATTATTGTGTTGATATGAGACTACTTAAATCTCAGAAATAAGAAATTAAATTATCTTTCATATATGTACATCGTATGACACAATCCTGTTATGGATATTTTCAGAAGCTTACTATAAGACGACCGAAACGTGTTTGTTAATAATGATACATTAAATATGGATATTACGTTACGAGATATGTAAAAGAGGAAGGAAAGAAACAAAAGGAAAAAGAACGCATATTATATTTCATATGCGTAGGCGTAAAGAGACAAACGTTACCGGTATAACCGCGATACCCGCGATGGTGGATTTATGTGCGTTCGTGTAAACAAAATCGCGGCGCGATTAAATAATAAAAAAATTCGCATTCATCACAAGACGACGGAAGAGGCGGCTTTTTCTCGCATGTCTACGACGGGACAGGTTGATTACGCTGCATTATAGACTCATCAAGTAATTACTAGGGATACGGTATCGGCTCTTCGCGGATTGGAGCCGATAGAGGGGTTAATAAATCGTTCGCCTTCGATATCCGTGGCGGTGTAACTCTTGGCAGGACGATATATGGTCGCAGCGGGAGACGTTATTACCAACGATGCTTTCTTATAATGGTCGGCGAATGAAGCGATAAACGATTATTGTACCGGCCGGTCGACCGGTGCACAAGAATTGGCAAGTAGCCTGCCATCGGTTTGCTGCAGCCCTTGTCAGATCCTCTGTAACTTCGACGACAACGGAGTGGCAATTACCGGAGTAAATGAGAACGAGTGGTAGTAAATGTGACCCGCGTACAGTCAGTGTTGAAAATACGGTCAAAAATATATTGCGTGCGTAACTATAAAATATGTCTATATATCATATTAAAAGTTTCTATATAATAATATTATATATGTATATATATATACATATAAAAATTTAAAAAAATGTAATTTTCAATTTAATATAATATTAATTTGATTTGCGTCAAGAGTTTATCGTAGCATCATTTCTGACAAATCCTATTTTTTCAATTCAGAGACTCGTTTAAAATCTATTTCAAATCTAGAAGTTTAGAAAGATGAAACTTATTAACGATTTTATCCTGGTTTTTATTAATAAGGTTGCTGATACAAAGAAATCGTAACGAAACGACGGTTCATGATTATGCTAATGTCAAGCAACTGTCACGATGTCGCCGGATATCATTGAGAATTAGTTATTCCAAGTATCTTATAAGTGGACAGCGTCCCGCTCGGAGCGATTTCTCGTCGCGGCCTTGCACGATTACGTCAGGAAAGCAGAGCAAGAAGAGAGACATTTAGCCACCGACACGGCATAAACGAGGCGACTCGTGCGTGCGCATGCGAGCGGAGCGAGTACAGCTCGGTTGAAGGTAAATGTGATTATACGAATTGCGCTCGTGATCGTGAAAGGCTTGCCGTACTTGCATCTAAGAGCAACTATAAGAATTAAGTCTAAAGTTGATCTTACTCTCTCAAAATTATTTTCTCATAAAATTTTTTAGGTAATCAAAATGATTTAAATATGTATCTAGAAATTATATTTTTAGAGCATGCAATTTTTTTACAGAAAATATTTTATATTAATAATCCGTATTATCAAAACATTATTCGTAATTTTTCAAACTTTTCACGCATTCTTCGAACGTCTTTGTATTCCTTTCCTTTTTGAGTCCGTCAGTTGAAGCATCAGTTTCGTGATAGTTGCTGGTCACATTTAGCATGTTTGCACCGATCTTTTGTAAAAATTCCGACGCGGCTATTCAGGTAAAGAGACATGTAAATCCGACCTATTGCTATAAAATTCCGTCTGAAAGAATAACCCGCGTTTGTCTCGTCGGTTTATACGAGGTGCGGAATATCGCGAGCGTGTCGGTTTTCAACCAGATTTTAATTGAGACATGGGTACAACGGCATGTGTTCGCGCGTGCAAGGACGCCGAGAGTCTCTCGAGAACGAGGGAAGAGTATGTCGCGTTTCTCGTCAACGGCACCCTACGTCGACCGAGGATTTTTAACTCGCTCCCCCTCCTGTAATCTCGGCACCTTCGAATCGAACAAAGTGAGGCTCGTTCGCGGTAGACACGTGTCAGACGATCATGACGTTGGAAGGACAGCGCGCGCGATGAGAAGAGGAGAATAATTTCGCCGAGTACGTATCCTTATATGCGGTCGCGCGCCGCAGGACGTTTTAATAATCGTTCTCCGGGGTAATCGCGTGAGAGGCTCCTAACCGAAAGAATTAATTAAAACGGCCCGTTACGGTAATGATCAATTATTACCGTCGGTTCTGCCTTTTTCTTACTCTTTTATGCGCCTCGTTTAATAGAATCCGGTGTACGTGCGCCGGCATGCATACGGCCGTCCTTCACGCGGCATTAAAGGCGCTTGAGGTAAAATCTATAACAGGATATCCGATTCTATATATAACGGTAGCTTTGTTTGAAGGAGAAAGAGAGGGGGAGAGAGCGAGAGGCGATATACATTTGCGTTGCGTAAGTGTCACAAAGAAAATTATAAGTTAATTATATATTATGTGGGTTGTTTGACGTCAAATGTGTGAGCGTTGATGTTTTAATTAAGATTATACGACGCTTTTATCTTTAATACGACGGTTACATCATCCTCTCGCCGTCGATGTAATCGCACGTTGATGCTGATTTTTCTACTCGACGTCGCGTCAAAATGTGCGAGATCGATCCGCGAATCTAAATCTCACGTGGTCCATTGGAATGGTTATTGTGGTTTCGCAAAATACTTTTACCGTTACGTGTGGAAGATCAGGAATCTTCTGAAAGATTCACAAGTGCGGCTGCATCTTGCGAAGTTATGCGACTTCGTGACGCAGTTTCGATGCAGCCGATACTTTCGACGCATAGTGTTAACGCTTTATCATTAGTATTAATTTGCTAAATTAAATTAAATACGAGCTAAAGCAAACTTTTATTCGTAAACGCAAAACGATCAACATTTTCGTAAATTTCTCTTCAATTAATACTATGGTAAATTAGCGTTGTATTATATTTTAGGCTCGCGAAGATTACCTGAAAAAATTCAACAACTCTATCATAAAACCTCTCATTGTAACAAACGTTGTCTGGTTTTCATATTACTTGTCGCATGCTTGTCGCACTTAAATCTCATTACATTGAATTATACGATGGACATTGATTAAGAATTAAATACAAGTCTCGTTCCATCTATGTCTATTATAATAAGATTTCCATGATGATAAAGGATATAGTTAGGCTGTCGTTGTATGCGGCGAACTTCGTCAAGATTTCAAGGCAATCCTGTCACCTTACTAACTCGTTTATTATAATAAAACTGCCACTAACAATTGTACACAATTCCGTGTGTAATAATTAATGTGACCATTATAAATTACTTGATATATGAAAGAGAAGCGAGGGAGGAGAGCGCGGGGAACACAGAAAAAGCTCGCGGATTAGAATCGGATGTTGCCTGTACAAACGGATATAGGTCAGAATCGTAGCTTTTCGTTTCGAGAACAGGTTATTGCTTACCTACTGCTCGACGGGATAGATACAGAATAGGTCTCATCTAGGAGGTGGAGAGCCGTGGCTGCGGCCTGGCATTTATTCACAGTTATGTGAAAGGCATATCGCTTGGTGTACTCAAGGTATACTTCTACATAGTACGCACACTTGCACAATATACACTGTGTACCGCCATTATCGCGGTACGACCGATGTCGTCTCAACAGCTAATAGTCGTCCGGAGAGGAGAGATGCTACAATTAAGCGAGCATCGTTCCATCCTATCGTTCAGTTACACCGACACGAATCGGGTATGTCGATCGCGTGTTTCTTGGCGCTGCGATAAACACGCGACGAGGAAGATTCGTCCCGCGATGACACGTGCTTGAATCTTTCAAACGATATCAACATAATGTTTGCGTGATATAACATTAGATTCATTGGAAAACAAATTATAAAATTGGAAAGTATACATTTACTTTGCCAGATATAAGTATAATTATATATGATGATATATAATTATTAATCTTATATAACGAGCGTATTAAAACATGGCTTGAATGTAAACCGTAAAATAACATTGCTGTTAATCTAATCACTATATCTCCGAGGCGGAATAAAGATATATAATTTAACATTGCTCGTTTTATCACTTTTTAGAATTGTCGCCGCCACGTGCGTCACTTACGTGGTTATTTTTAACGATTGACATTTTAATTAACGCAGGCCGCCCATGCTGTCGAGCAGACAAAAAAAAATCGTAATTGGCTGCAAAGTTTTTCTTTCTCTCTTCCTCTTTCGATCTTTGATGTTTTTTTTTGCCGACTTGTCTACATATATTTGCAGCATAGCTTGTCGTGAAATAATCGCGATAACGGACGCAGGTCTCTCGCTAATTGTCCGTCGCAATAACTCAATCAGGATGGGCGGGACGTGAATTGTGCGTCTGGGAGTTGCAAATCGCTGTCGTATATTACTCGGCAAAAATTCAAACATAAGCCTTGAAGTACGGCATAGTAATTCTTGATATCTGCAGCTTAACAACCCGTCGTATGAATATCCGACGCCTTCTAGAACTCGTTGCAACATAGAAACCGTTAAAACAACCGTAATGACATTACACTGTTCAAGATTTATATCAGGTCTACCGGAAAGTTCTGTCCGTTTTTGGAATAAAACAAAATACAAATTTTTATTACCGTCAATAAACTTTATTAAATAATGTAATTGCCATTATTCGGAGAAGTATTGTCAGCAACTGGATAATTTAAATACAGCAGTCCAAGAAAAGAGGCCGGCGATGTTCAATAGGAAGAACATCATACTGCATCATGATAATGCCAGGCCACATGCTGCTTTGGGGACTCGTCAAAAAATTGCAGAACTAGGCTGGGAAATTCTGTCGCATCCACCATATTCCCCGGACTTAGCACCCTCCGACTATCACTTGTTTTTGTCCTTACAAAATTTTTTGAGGGGCAAAAAATTCAAAAATGAAGAAGATATGAAACAAGCACTGGTTCAATTTTTCGCATCAAAAGATAAAACATTTTATGAAAATTGAATATACAAATCCCCATAACGCTGGCAAGATATCATTAATAATAATGGCAATTACATTATTTAATAAAGTTTATTGACGGTAATAAAAATTTGTATTTTGTTTTATTCCAAAAACGGACAGAACTTTCCTAATTTATTCCTTGCATCAACCCTCTTGTTAATTCTTCATTTTCCAATGTCATCAGCAATTCCTCAAAATTTATATAACACGTTGTCGAATTTAAATGTATACGACAGAGATGGTGAAAACTGTCACATATTCGGAATAAAAATATACAAAGTATACTAGATTAAATGAAAAATATTTTACGTATCAATTTTTCAGATAATTCTTTGTTTTAGTTTTTTCTGAGGAGAATAACAATGACAATTTATAATCTATAAAAAAAAAAATATTCTTTCGCCCTATAGTTCATGATCAATCAACGAGTACCAATCTTCAGAAAAATGTTTATTTTCACGTCATATCCAGTCCCGCTCGTTGCCTTTGAGTATCAGACTCGCTGCGGCGATTACAGGTAGTAACGTTAAGTGTGCTGGAGGCGAAGTAGATACCTGTGCTTCAATGCACGAGGCTACAGACGGCGGGTCGCGGACCTTATCGGTATCTTACACTCGAATAAGCGTGTTATGTGCATCCTCCACGACATTCCTATTCCTTCGCGCGAAGACGCGAAACCCGAAGACGCTGCGCTTCGCGGAATTTCGTCCTCGTGCGTGGGAACTGACGTCTGTGTGCTTCATAAAAATGCCAATCGAAGAATTCCGCGTAATGAAGGGAATCTATCCTTAGCAAGTGCAAAGGAGACTGATATATTCTTCTGAATCGGTGTAAATAGAATTAAAATAGATTAAATTGAATAATTATTCTCTCATAGTACTACTTATATTATATTAAATTACATTCTTTTTCGTAACTCTCTTTTTTCAATTAATCTCTTTTAATTCAATTAATAATATATAATAATTCGTATCATTTGTATTACATGTACGCTTCTTTCACGGCTTTCAGCCATTATGTCACTTATGTCCGATGAGTAACAAATTATGCAGGTCTTTTTTTATGTTCCCGTAACTAATTGCGCGACATGTAAATTTATTAATACAGCTTAAAGAGCTGGTTATCCAGCTGGTTATGCGTGCGATGGATGGAACGACCGATCACGCTGCTCGATAAGAAGTTCTTTCGACGTATCGAATTTTTTGATGACTGGGCCAGATTTCGGTGTGACTGATGATCAACATTCCGTTATCTCGCGTATAATATATATCGTTGCCCTCTACCCTGACATACAAACTCGTATACGCGATAAAATTCGTACGAATTTTTGAGACTTCAAGAACTATCGTTGACGAATTACGAGAATCAAAGTGTGCGAAGATTATCCACGTTTTGAAGATTATTCATAGTTTTCATTAATCTTTTCGACAGTATGCTGCCTGAAAAATAAATTTCAATGTTATAAGATAAAAAGGATATAATGGTTGCTTTGTTTGTCTCCTAAATTGCACATTTTTACAAGAGTTGAAAATTTGTACGCGGGTTTCGTTTAAAATGTAATCTCATTGTCAGCTTATATACGGTGCGTGTAAGCAGTTCTCAAAGGCCAGTATGCACACACATTACATCGAGAGCGTACTTAGCGAACATCGATGCAATACGTAGTGGAGAACGAAGGAATATACATACATATATATAACAGCATTTGTGCTCCGAGCGTTGTGCGTGCGGTCGTAAATCACGGGAAATACGAGGTGACTTTAATGGCGACTGCGATTTTTATCCTGCATCGATGCACGCCGCATGTATAGAGACGAGCACGAAAAAAAATAATTCACTGCACTCGAAGTGTTAAAAAATATATATATTCTACGAGAAATACGTGGATATCTGTCTGGGCAAGAGATCGTGGGCGGTTATACATATATGGGTTGTTTATTCCAAAATCTGAACGAGTGAATTAACGTTGCGATGTATTTAATCTCCGAGATTTTACGAGATAATCTTAACGAAATTATAAAAAAAAACATTTGTCATGGTTCTCGATATTATATATCGAATTTTTCAACGTCGTATGTGTTTTGGGACGCAAAAATAATCAGATCTTTTATTAGAGACAGACTTGTTAGCCACATATTTACTTACTTTGTCATTATGTAAGAGAAGTTATATATTTCGATAATGCATCATCATGTGTGACACGATCGTAAGACGCAAGAGGTAGCGATTAATGCAATTTTCCTGCAACGACTGATCTTTTATCTAATTTCAATAACGCATTGCACAACATTCTGTATCGTAACATTTTGCTCAACATTTTGTATCTGTCAACTGTTGCGAAGCGTGATTATATCTTTTTTCTTTTACGACAAACTTTTTAAATATATAGCTGTTTAAGCGTTCGAAGATAACGTACGATATATGCCGTTAATATGCACTTTTATGCGAGCCCGCCTGTATACACGTGTATTATTAGTGGATTCGCGGGCGGTTTATGAATAATTAAACTCCTTAACGAAGCTATTAAATTTATTAAGGAAGCAGAGGATATTTATTGATCGACCGTAACCCGATACGTTTTATGAAAAGTAAAAGTTAGCTTTTACCCACGAAAGCGGGGATCACCCACCTGTCGGCCTTTTGAGCCAATGACGCTTTTTCGCGAAACACACGAAGTCATAAAATCAGCTGAAATGCTCTTAAATATAGACCACGAATGCCATGAATTAATTTAATGACGTAAATGACATCTTACGACATCTTAAATCATTGTTTCTCGTAAATATATATAGGGTCCAGCGCGTGACTCTCAATGTAGATGCTTAAAACGTACATTGTGTGCAAGGGCCAGATTCCCAAACCGGTATTACTGGAGTATTAATACGTTCAATTATCACGCTACGTAGATAAAATAGCGTTCCAACGTATGTTCGTGTTTTCGTACTAAAAATATACACATAAAAATTTTTAGCGACAAATATATATCAGCATTCTTTAAATTATTATTTCACAAATAATTTATAGAAATTTTTCGTGATATATAAGAAAAAATTTAATACAGATACTGATATCAATCATCTTACACACTTAAATAAGTCTATACACGTTTCTTCTTATGAAAGAACCGTCATAGTTATTCGCGAAATAAATTTTTTCTATGTGTTATCGATTTAAATAATTCGTGAGACTTACAAAAAAAATTAAAGTCGCAACCTCGCGAACGCATTGACATAAATTATTATACGTCCAGAAGTGACGTGCAACAAGTACAAATTTAATGTCTCAGCGAGATATCGATCGACGGCCGTGCGATTTATTCGCTCTACGCCCCAAGGTTGTTTAGGAGCTTTTAAAATACGTCTACTCGCCCAATCAAGCACCGTACGTTCTCTTCTACGCAATGTTTGTGCAAAGTTCTCGTTAAAAGCCCCCGCGTCGCGTTATCGTCTCGCTGGAGGAGTTAAGCTCCATAAATTGCGCCGTTCGTTGTTACTCTGCTCCGGATGCGCCTATAATAATGTATCTCGAGGATCATCACGTGTCCGGACGCGGCGACGTCCGTCCGGATCAAGGGTCACTAGCCGAGCATGGTTTAAACGGATGAATCAAGAGAGTCTAATCATTCCCCGCGATGTCTCGACGATTCATCTCGAGGCGAATGCGCAGTTGTGTGAATAAGAGAGAATTGAATAACTAAAATCTCTTACGCCTCGAAATAACGAATGAGTCTCTCTCTCATCATTTTTAATAACATCAAATGTCAACCTGATATTTGCTTGTTACCAGATAAATATCGTTACATTTAATTTTATTAATTTAAACTAGAATCGAAAAAAGCGAATCTCTCTAAATATAATCAGGTTAATCTAATAAGCCTGGAAAGTTTTTTTTTTATCTTTAAAGGGGTCGCTCTATATCCAGTTTCTTTTTATGGGTAGCAGAAAAAAAAAGATTATTGATGAAGTGCTTCTATTCGCATTTATAACGGTGGATTAGCGTGCAACGTCACTTCTACTGAATGGGATTAAATATCGGAAGGATGATATATGCGAAATCTGTGTGTCGATGACATCATGAGTCGTTTCAATCTTAGTAACCGGGTTTCAAACCTGTGTTCAAACACGACGTTATAAATCTGTTTTCGACACGTGTTTTCCCCGCAATCTTTATTTACAACCCTAGTGACTTAGAAACGCGTAAAAAAGCGTCAGATTTTGCTATTATATCGAAACAGGGAGAACGACATATTAACGATATATTAAGGGAGTTGCAAATTCCTCGGGTCCGCCGCGGCGGACACATTGTCGCCGATGAAGATATTTATAGCCGCGGGCCCTGCAATATTATGTTCTAAAAGCTGATCGCAGTGTGGTCAGTGTAGGTAACATATAGCCCGATCAGTGTTCAGTTACGATGTTCGCGTGTGCTTGTGTGTGTGTGTCGGTATGGCCGAACGTAAAAATCCCCTTCCTACATGGAGCTGTTCACGGGACAGGGACCCCGATTTGTCAAGGTCGTTCAATGCCGCTCGTACCGGGTGGCCCTACATAACTTCTTTCGGATTTCCGAGCCTCCCTAAAGGGTCCTTAAGTGGCTTGTATGTGTCAACGTTTCTGTTCGTGTTCGTCAATGAAACTTTACGGTAGTTTCCGCTCCTAACTTATACATTTTATCGCGTATCTATCAATTTTTATTATTGATCAATTTGAATCAATTCTTTTTCAACATTTTTTAATATATATTTCAATATCCATATTCCAAAAATTTTGCAGTCAGCAAAAAATATAAATCAAAAAGCGAAATTATTCCGTCAAAAACGAGAGGTGTAGTCATCTAATTGTAAGTATATATATATATATACAGGGTGCGGCATTTACGGTCAAATCCATATTTTTATCATGTGGCCCCCTCGAAACCATGCAACTTTTGTCTGAAACACTTTTTGATATCTCACTTCGTTTCCGAAAAATATGCCCGCGTCACTATAAATGCCACACCCTGTATATATATATATATATATACACACATGTATTTTATTTCCACAAATTTTATTTCATGAAATGTATATCGAAGATGCCTCTTAGTCGTTATCGCTCTACGATAGCGAGTAATTAGAAATGCTCGCACGGCTTGTTTCGGATTAAATTAATACGAAATTATATCGCGTATCGCGGTTACCATTTCAAAGTGGATTAACATCGTTGCGCACTTACGCGATAATTTCGAGGCCCACCGGGGATCCGGTATCGTAATTTTTCGGCTTCGGAGAGATTGCGTTGAATTCCTTGGAAACGAATTTGCACAAACAGATACTAAAACGAAGAAAACATTATGCGTGACGCGTGGTACACGCTCTTTCGGCTGGAGAAATTACACGGGGAGAATATGTCACATTGTATGCTCATAAAGACCGCTTAATTGCCCGCAAGATTACTCGCGCGCTCGGCCAAAGGTTATTTGTCCGGTTTAAATGAAGTCCTGCCAGGTTTACCTTGAGGCTGTAAGGTAAATTCTTTATTCCGCCCCCTCGAAAAAGAAAAAAAGAAGGAAAGTCGGAAAGAGGCGTTTCGTTATCTCGTATCTTTCGCCACTGTTCGACGGGTTTCGTGAACAACAATTTCGTAGATGTTACGAGGCATATAAGAAACGCCGTGGAAACGTGCAAGGACCTTATCTCAGCAGTGTCAAGAACCCCTTAAAAGAGTACATATCGATTATATTTGAAAGTATCAGCATTTGTTAATCCGGGAGTAAAAAGATGAGAAATATTTTGCTGATGATATGCAAAATTAAAGAAATAAATTTACATAGAACGTCGTGTATATAAATAATATACACATAATATATTGAATATATATAGCGTTTAATAAATAATCCAATTTAATTTAATAAACCTAATAAAATTAATAAACAGATAATTTAATAAAAAGCTACATAGGACATTGCGTGTGTATAAATAATTTTGCATACAAAATGACGTAACATAAATTATTTTTTTTATTCTTAAAATCATAGCAAATTATGGAGTACGTTGAGTTTCAAAAACCCAGGATAGCGATTTGAGCGGGGTATCAATGAGACGATTTCAGGCTGGCGCCGTGAGTGTGTTTTGAATTTATCGCAAACTGCGTGGTTTCGAAGACGACACGTCGCTGTCAACGACCGATCGGGATACCAAAGAGAAAGTACTGCATGTGCGGAAGAAAAAAAAATGCACGAGAAGGAGATGGATACATGTGGCTGTTTGCCGGATTTACGTCTTCGCCTGTGTCGTCCTTGTCGAGGTCCTCCAACCCGCCGAGACGAGCGGCGTCAACGGCCCAAATATATGACGCAAGGAATAGCCCCATGGCGAGATAAGGATACTAAAGATCCCTCGAAATTCTCTGCGAGATTGGATCCGCGCGCGACTCGATGTTGATATCGCGGAAGGAGGCGAAACGGGGGAAAAGGAGAGAAACCGGGATGGAATCCGACACGAACGATGCATTCCATGGGATCGTAACTGCAATCGTTAATGTGCTGTTGCTATTGGCTGGAAAAATTTGCACGTGTATCGATAAAAATACGATTTTATTAATTGAAGTGTTAATAATAATCGAAATAGGAACAAAAAATAATTCTAGAGATATAAATATAAAGAATTCTGTAATTTATTATTCTCTGCAAATCTCAAAGTACAACATATATCACAATCGTTGTTTTATTTGTATGATAAGATTTTTTTATTAATAAAACTTATATCTCTCAAAATTGGTTCAAGGATAAAGATAGATTAAAATAGGCTACCGATGATCAAAGAAATTCGCTTTTTACACGTATATATCGCATAAAAAAATCGTTGATTCTCTCGTAACTCGCGATGGAAATTGAAAATTTAGTGACCAAGAAAAGGGATTTCAGTTTGCCTGACCTTAGAACGAAAAAGATTCGATCGACCTGTCCGCCGAGACTCTACGTAGAATACAGTCGACACAATCTTCGATCTGTGCTTCCCAGTGAAAAGGATTTACGAGCTAAGGTCGTACACGGAGAGCACGAGATGTAGGTGCCCGAGACCATTTTTCCCGACCTTGCCACGAGGGGTATAAATAACGGGGCGAGCGTCAATGAGCTCGACGCTACCATTATATTGCGATCTCGACCGAACGAGCAACGGCTATATACACGGGGATCGACGACATTCCAATCTTCTTCCCCAATGCTGTAAATGCGATCAAATTGATCCGACTGAACTTGTCTTCTCCCTTCCATTTTACGCGAGCTCCGGATTCAGCCTTCGGATAGCGCATGTTGCCGCGAAAATATCACCCTACACGTATATAAATGTCCGAATGTTCGCCGGACGATTGACGCACACCATATCAGAAAACCGGTACGTGTCCGCCGAGAAGCACACCCCCTCGCGAAATTGCACACCCCGCGGCTATATATAGCATCCGATGAGATAAGCTCGGTCCTATTAATAGCGCCACTCCTGGCCCTTCTTACCAGATTTCTTCGCCGACAAATGTTTTACTGCTTAGGGGTTTTGGGGGGGGGGGGAGGGGGGAAGATTTGTATTCTGCGGGCCCTTTACCTGTACCATAGGGAGGCGAGAATTTTTACGCTCCGTCGTATTTTCTGCGGGATGTTATCCCGGAAAAATTTATGATCGACGGTCTGCCTGAGAGACGTTGCATGCAAATGACACACGTATATATAAAAGGGCGATAAGCGCTCTTGAGATTAAATGAGCCTCTTAATGCGAGACTTGGTACGTTGGTACGTTAAATTGTTAGGCCAACGATATACGTTAGAATCATCCAGAATTAATGTGATGCTTCTTGAGCAAGGCATTACCGCCTATGGAAGGGGGGGGGGGGAAAGGAGAGTTAATGTAATCCCTCGTGAATCATGTTAAACGATGAAGCATTTAGCAATGCGCTATAAAGTTAATTCAAAAATAATTCAATTTCATCTCAAACGACTATATTGTCAGGTAACTTTTCAGATGTTTTAAGCTTCTTTTTTTTAAATAACATATCAAAAACTTAATATTTTCGAGACTAAAATAATCCCATCTCAAAAGAAGACGTTGCGAAGGAGGCTTCAGATTTGAAAAAATTGTAATTTCGATTGAACACGTCTAATTAGACATAATGTAACGGCGCCTGTCTCGATTGATCCTTAATCGCACGATGCAGACTATCCATCTTAGCATTTCGCAATGATTAATACATGATATTACGCGGGTGCTAGTTGGAAATTGATACATACATTCGTACAAACAATGCATCGCGATTGACCGGATTGCCGACTTATTACAGTGGTGCGAACGTAGGTTGAATTTGTAAATGAAACTTTGCCTTCGCTCAATAGACGGCGGTCACACAAAGCTACGTGGGTGTGACACCGCTCGCCTTTTTCTAACAATTCGGAGCGTTCCACAAGTTCATTAACTCAATTGTGTCGATTTGTTACGCAACATCGTCCTACGATTGAGAAATTAAAAATAACGTTAAACGCGTGAGCATTATTTTACATATTATATTAATCTTTTTTCTTATGTATTGTGAATTTGGAACTCACGAATGTTTCAATCGTTTCTCATCAAAATATTTTGAGATCATTCAAATTTATACAAATCGCACTTATGTGCTGTAATTTATTTTTTATTTTTTATCAAAAGGATTATATGTTAAAAATATCGTTCAAAAAAATTGCAAATTAAAAAATTTTTTGTGGGTTTGTGGATGCTATCGTAATTTCAAGCGTATTTTTTTAATCTTGTCAAGTTTAGAATTAATAAGAAAATTGTCGATATAACTTAATCTTATTGTCGCAAGCGTAAAAAAATCACGCGTTAGTGTAATGCGGAGGTGAACGTTTTGATCGCCTCTTGACGATCCTGATTTCGCAAGGTGATTCCTCTTAACTGGAGACAGTGGTTTGGTCGGAATCCGGCCGGCCTGCTGTTATCGTCCTGGTTTAAAAATATCTGGCGCCATCCAAATCGATTCGAAATATACGTGCGAGCGAGAATGCATTGTCCTTTAAATTATCCAGTGAAAGTTTTGCACGTGCAAGAGACCTCTACGTTCGGCGATGTTACTGGAATGGGGAATCGCGCTCTGGGTTTTGTTTAGGATGTTAAAGGTGTTTCTTGAGAAATATCAAATATGTGTTATTTTTAATAATTAATGATATATACAAGCAAATATTATTTTAAGTACTGCATTTGAATTTGTTGAGATAGAATAAAAGAGAGATTTGACTCGAAGAGAGAGAAAGAAAAACCAATATTATTATTTAATATTATTTTATTTTAAAAAAGCGATATATCATTAAATGATAAGACCAATTATGCAATTTTATGAACAAAGGAAAAAACGCGAAAAGAGATAACGACGACCCCATTTAGCATATCGATCACGTTATTACTTCAATTAATGATGAAACAGTTGCGTGAAAGGAACTACGTGACACGAGAATCCGGATCATCCATAGGGAAAAATATTCTTTACGCTTCATAAAAGGTTAACGGAAGTTTCCTGTTAACTTTGCAGGAAATTGTTCCCCGGTGGGTCCCCTCACGGAATAGTGACACGATTAAATGCTTGATATTTGTATACAGGATATCCTGCAACGGAATATTTATCAGTCAATCAAATTATTTCGTGATTATTCTGTGTGTGAATCAAAGATTCAAATAAATATAAGAAATTTATATATTAAAAATGTTGCATTATAAATACAATAAAAGTTTAAAAAGACTCATTATTAAGAATTTTAAAAAAGTTGGGAAACAGATTCACACACGCATACACATACATGTGAATCTATTTATTCCGAATAAATTCCAGACCAGAAAACGTATAATAATGAATAGTGAATATAAGCGGAAAAGGAATCATTTAGCGTATCCCGCCTCGATCGGAATGCAAAAAGATTCATTAAAGATACATTTACGATGCTTTGATAAATAGCTATCAAAGAAAGACGTGAGATAATATATCACGAAATCCTTGAGAGAATCTGACATGTCATTCGTTATTATTGTCCCGTCTCCCGTATCCCGCTGACAATAATTCACACCCGGCCGATATACTTAGCCACTTATGGTCCACGATATCAGGATATCATTGTCATTTCGATTCTCATCTCTTCTCAGCCCTGAAACGCGCGCGTACGTAACAATGTCTATCGGTAAGCAAAATTATTGTTAATAACGCGATTTCCGGATAGGGAAATCTCGACTTTTTGTAATCTCGTCTAACATATATGGGCAACAATATATCGATGTAATTGATATAATTATATTTTTTTCTTAAGAATCACCTTCTATCTTTAATTGAATATTCTTTCTCGCTGTCGGTTATCGACCGACCGTTTTTTACCACGTCTTTTTTCGATGGAATTTACGAAGCGGCGAAGGAAGCCTTGCTCTTCTATTTTGATCTGAATACCATCGACGATCCCATGCAACTGTTACCGTTTTTTTCGTCGAGATCGGACAGCGGCACGCAAGCCGGAGCTCTCTATCTGTTACACTGTACCGTTATCTCGAGGGACCATCGTGCTTTACACACGCGTTCGCCACAATGCAACGTGTATTCCGCGCGTCTTTACGTCCGTTAACGGTATTTCGAGATCGTACAGCAGAGAGCTATCCTCTTCCGGCTCCGTTTGTGTATTTCCCCGATTTGTACGGTACCGCGCGATTAGTTGAATCTGATGAAACGGGCTAAGAATTCCTTCGCGAATGCGCCTTCTCTCGTAATCGCGATTTTGTTCCATTGGTGGAGGCGTGAATGAACGGTCACCTATGACATTATCATATACGCGGCTACAGTAATATAATTACATTCTGACGTGGTATCGTCATATCTGAATACAGGGCAGAATACTCTCGCGGTCTATGTCATAATATTTCAAGACCGAAAAAGTCATTTACTAATCTTTAAGATGATAAACTTTTTAGATAACCACTCAGCATTCTCAGTAGAATAAAAAATAATTTACAAATTTTTATTCAAATGTATAAAACAAGATAGAAAATTTATTTAAAATAAAATAATGATGTTATTTAAAAAACAAATAATTTCGCCCAAATAAAATGATGCAAGTATTATTTGAAAGAGAAAATAAAGTTACATGATATTAAATATATAAAATAAAACGCTACTACTGTTACAAATAAAGAATGAAATAAGCATTATCGCATTATCGGAATAATTAATTATCTATTATAAAATTAACTTTGTTCAAACACACATATATCTTCTCTTTACTCGTGTACTCAATAATCAAGACTCTGACGGGGCTACATACCGACTCGCGACAACCCCGACACAAAAGGGGTATATTTTTGCGAGCCGCCGCCGGGAGATTTACAGACCGGCCGTTCTGAGGTTACCGGCTTGCCGAGGCTGATCGCTTCGAGCTGGTCGCCAAGCGGAATGCGTGTGCGCGTTGCGTGAATCATTCGTCCTCACCTCTGGTTACTGGTTCACTGGCGATCGGCCCGATTGCACAATGCAGAATAAAATGATTTAAATGCGAATGAGGTACGTTTGGAGGTACTCAAGGGTTGAAGTGCTTTCAGAATAAATGTTATTGCACCTCTCGAATTATATTTTAAACGACGAGTAACACGCGAAGTTTATTTGTCAAAAATACGGACTCGGTAATAAATTAAAGTTTTATTTATTAAAATATTTTTATTATTGATGCCGCGAACGATAATACCACCGACACTACGGTATCTCAAAAATAATGATTTCAATGCGTAATATTGTGGCGCGATATCGGGCTATCAAATCCTTGAGATTTAGGCATCCAATATTAACGCTGACATGCGCTTGATATAGGAAAGGATTGTAGGAAAATAGCGTATTATATTCTTTTGTATGAAGTAACAGTATTCCTTCGAGATGAATACTGAGCTAATTGATTTAATTCCACGAAGAAAATAAATTATTATAAAATATTAAAACGTTTTAATGATGACATTTTTATCTTTTCATTTCGCTTTATAGAACAGTAGTCTTTCAGTCCATCTTCTTACATTACGAAAAAAATGACATATCTAATCTTAAAAAATTTAGTTTGCAAAATAAATCTTTTACAAATGTAAAATTCAACATTTTGTATATTTTGCTGTACACATTTTAATACTATGTGCAGAGAAATTGTGAAAATACTGCGCAATATATTGTGAAAATGGTCTGGCCACTTTACCGAGACTAAAATTTTTATCTCCTACTACCCTAGATTCCACGAGAGTTTCAGCGACCGGTGTACGGTTTTTACACTGATTTTCTCCCGATCATTAGCAATCGAAATCGTAGTTTCAAAACGGTAGCGTAAAACGCGCGATTTCTGCAAATTACTCGATGATTCCGACTGAATTTCTCGCAATTATTGTTGTAGCGCTTCTACGTCGACGTCGCGGTGTCCGCGAGAAATGAGAATGATAAATTTTCTATAATATAATTGGACACCGATTTTGTGGATAGTTTCTCATAACAATAAGTTCCTCGGAATTGCAGCCTGGAACGCCGTTCGAACAAAAAGTCTCTTTCTCTCTCGGGTCCGGATGGCGTTCTTTACGGAACGGACATCATCTTATGACTATAATTACCTCGTATCATTAATTGAAATTTTTTCTGCCTATTTTTCGTTGTAAATATATGCTTTACATCTCGATAAGACTGCATATACAAATCTTACGCATGCAAAAACATTAATTTATTTAGTAATAACACAAAATATATCAAAATATAATAGTTTTAATAATTACATTTACACAAATCTTGATTAAATTTCTCGCGTAAAATGCAAGGATCGATATTCGGAATTTGCTATGAGCAGATTAATTATAATTACAATACTGGAACGTACGAGCCTTAATAGAGAAGGCAAATAAGAAAAGATCATATACGTTGGCAGAATCTCTATCAATGATCTTTTCGGTGCATTCTCGTGCGCATCCTAAAGATGCAATACGCAAAGATATAGAAATTTATATATAAATCCTTTTATCAGTGCTAACGCTTGCGTGCGTGTGGCATCCAGAACACCTGTATGCCTCACGCACGCCTGTTACAGAATTAAAAAATCGTGAGAAACTCTCATTACCGGTTCTACTTTGCGAAGATATATGTACATACTTTTTGCTAATTTATTTCGCAATCTGTTTTTAATAATTTAAATTGAGAAAAATGTAAATATTTTTTCAGAAAAAGTTTACAAGATATTTATGATTCCAAAGATACATAAAATTTATTCGCATGACATATCTTTGAAAAATATACTGTACACACGGTATAGCTGTTATTCAGCGAATACAAAAATTATAGCGAGTGAAATCTTTGAAATTCACATTTTTCGCGCAAATTCTCTAATCCAAATGTTGACTATGTAAACATCTAAAGAACAAAAAAAGAATTAATAATCGAAAAAGAAATTTATACGAGGGGAAAGGCAGGACGGGTGCGTAAAGGACCGTCGCACGCGATCAAGATTGATAATTTATAATAAGTCGTAGTGTAAACAAGACGGTGAGACATAAATTTCGTGGAGAGTGCATCGATCGTCTGTGGATGCCTAAGGTTATTCCACTTGGCCGTGACCTTGGGTCGCAATAACCGCGGATAAAGATGACGTGTCGCAATGCACATGGAAAACGGTCATCCGTTATGCGAAATCGTAAATTCTCTCCGCCCTTTGTTAGAGAGACGTATTTGTGCCTACCCCCCGTCGGAAAGCTGCTTATATGATACGCGAGCGTGTCTCGTTGAACAATTTTTCAAGCGACACTATATTTAAATGGTAAATCGTTTAAGCATCGAATTTACATCTTCGCTGACTTTCGTTTGATATACACGGCATATTTATCGTCTAGTAACGGTGATTCCATAATTTATTACTTGCGAATATGATGATTAGCTTCATGTTAAAGTTAACCGTATGTATTAGTTATACATATATATGTTAGTTATACATTAACCATATGCATTAATATGAAGAATGTTATCTCAGAAATGCAACAGAAATATGCACGCGACCTCTTATATTTAGCTGATAAATATGAAGATATAATATATTTGCCGATAAAATCTTTACATTATTAATCTCAAAACTGAATCTGGAAGTTATTTCCATTAATCATTTGCACGCTTCGTTGAACGCTGTTTGTAACGATTAAAAAGAAAAAGATAGTAAAAAAGCTGCAAAAACACACATATATATATA